>NC_079374.1:18317711-18545211 GCF_021018895.1 Seriola aureovittata
AATGTCCCTCAGTGAAGGAGAGAGAGTAGCAGAGACAGAGATATGTGGATCAGGTTCTGGCCGGAGTCCTGTACTGGCAGGCTGAAAGGAATTATGAATCCCAAGCACAGTTGTAATAGACTGAGAGATTACAACGATGAACAAACCGTCAGACATTACAGTTCAGAGTGCAGCTACCTGAGAAAATCAAAGACAACTGACAAGTTTTTTCTTTTAATCTTTTTGTTGTTTTTCTTTTTTGTCAATTTAAAGTGCAGAAATGCTCTCTCTCTCCCTCTCTCTCTCTCTCTCTCTCTCTCTCTCTCTCTCTCCATGCCTCTCTTGCACTGTTGGCCCACTGCTGTTTTAATTGATGTGGAATGTGACCGGGTAAATAATTGGACATTTCTAATTAATGTGATCAAAGGCAGCCATTCACTGTGGTGATGGCAGCAGCTGGGGCAGTTGGGAAAGGGTGGTCAGTGCTGCCGTAGCCATAGCTCTAACTGCTGTCTATAACTTATCAAAGCAGCAGTCATTAACAGCGTCGGGCTGAAGGTGTTTGAAAGAATGTAGCTCTGTGGAGGACACATTGTTTGGATTCCAGGCTTTAAAGTGTTCATTTCTTTCTCATTCTTCCTCGGCTTATTTTCCCTCTTTTCGCTCCATTCTACATCTCTGTCTCTTCTCTCCGGGGTACAGCACAAGAGCTGCATACTTTTTCTCCAGGCATTTCTCATGCAATTTAATCAACAAATACCTGTAATCAATGAAAAGCTCTCTTCAGTCAACATGTTACAAAACAAAAAAGCTCACACTGCAGATCAGGTGGAAATCCACATTGTGTATTTGCAAATTACATCACAGCACATGCAGTAAGTGCAGCAGTCCGAGCTCGTACTGAAGAAATCATATTGGTCTACAATGCTTTTTCTGTGGTTAGGTGCTAAATTGGATCACTGCAGTATTAATCCACTGAAGACTCAGGCATCCAAAGCTAACTCAGCTACGACGCTAGCAGCCTTGGCTGAGTCTATGCATTCCTCAATATAGATTGCTCTATTGATTTGTACAGTCTTAATCTAGTTCTTGATATTCAGCACAAGGCTTGGCAATGCTGTGACCTCTGAGGAACAGTAATCATACTTGGCTGCAGTGTGCTGACTCATCTGCTGGAGTAATTGAAGTTCTTTTTCAAGACAGTACAGGATAGACTGACAAGGAAATACCCCATCATTTGGACTATTTTCTTCATTTGGATAGAGTGCATGCAAAGTTCACTCCATGTGTATGATTGAGGAAGTGATGAACTTGACCTAATCTGCTGGACAAAGGAAAGCAATCTGTGACACCAACAACAAGTGACAAAACAATTTCTAGCATTACCAAATACACTGCAGTACACCCACATCGAATGTTATCAAATGGCTGATATCAGTTGTCACCACTCCCATAATTATTCTCAGACGCCCAGAGGGTGCATACAAGCATTGCCCCTGTTCTCCAGTAAAAAGGGACTTTTCAGGTTGTCCATACGAGCTGCTGTTGGTGACATCATCTGACTTAAAAAAAAAATGGCAAACAGCTCATGATACTAAGGAGCTATTTTAATTTATTTTGTGCTTAAACCTGGTCCGCTCCACGTTTATTATTGTAACCATGATGACGATGGTTTGGCACATAACAGCCTACTGAGCCGACTAGGAGGTGCACTAGGGCCCTAATAACTCACATGTTTATGTTACCGATGGCAACTGATAACAGCCATTTAATGGGGTGATAAAACTTGAAGCGGGTGGTATGTACGTATTCAGAGTCTATACAAGGGATTTGCGCTCCTCTGCAAATCAGGGGGCGAGACCATCAACCCCTCTGTGGTACCGGCTGCGAAAGCACTGTCATACCCAAACATTACCCAGCATCCACTTCCTCTCAGCAACTCAAAAAGTGACACCACAAATGAGACAGTTACTTGTGCCTGTGTGTATTCGTAAGTTGATACAGTGGTTATGTTTGTTGGGTTTCTGTCCATGGCAAACTGATTTACAGGAGGGTTCACTGCAAACCAAACTGAAGAAAAAGAATACCCAGCAGAGGTATTGCTGTGGGATGATGGGAATTGTTGAGTCAATACTGTGACGTACTGTAGAAGGAAACTTTCAACTGCTAATCTGTCTCATGCGATGGTGTGTGTGTATTTCTATATGCTGACTACCTATCTCTGGTTGTGATTTATAATCACGTCTCATGTGTTCCATGTGTTCCGTGTTGTAGTCGTTTATTGTAACCTGTTGTTATTTCATCTTCACTGTCTGTTTTCGAGATGATTCTTGAAGCTCTCCTGACATAAAAAAGTCCCGTCTGATTAAGATGTGGAAAACACTCATCTACACTCATCACTACTCATGTCGTGAGGAGAGTTTAGTGGCTTTAAAATTGTATATGATATATATTTTGCAAAGATGACATCACGACTGCTTTGACTCTCAGCAGAGCAGCACTAAGGCTCAACAGAGATGAATTATTTGTATGTCAGTGTTTCAGATGTAGCTTCAATGCTATAAATGTAGCTAAAATGAGGCTAGAACAGTGCGTTGCACACTTTTTGGCTGAGTTAGAGAACATCTTCACTAAATGTGACCTCAAGTTCCTATTATATTATATTGCTTCTCACCTCAACACTGATGTTGTGGTGTGTCATATTTTGTCTCAGTGATTAATGATTATATCCCAAAAAGCGTAGGATCATCTTTGCAATCTTTTGAGTTTTATTACTTTATTCATTATATATCATTGTCAGATTTATGGTAGATTTTGGCTGAGAGTTTGGTTTGGTTTTTCTGCAAAGGACTGTCTACAAGGATTTTCTGTATATTTCAAGGTCATAACAGTTTTTACTTTTTTTAATGAGTTATGAGGATCTTCCTTCCTAAATGATGAATTTATACTGTATAAGTAAATCCACATGATTTAGCCTGATTTATTACAACTACAAATGTGCTTTAGATACCCTCCTAGAGAAAAGGAGCTTTGGTGATTTCCAGTTTCATGTGCTAATGTTGCCGGGCCTGGCTGTGTCTCAGTAGAGTGGTTCTGACGGAGGTCCACGTCACACCCGCCACTTGCCCAGAATGGGAGCCGTCCATGGGGATCACCACTCTCTAACGCCCAGCTCCTCTCCGCCTCCTCAGGCTCTGGATGGTGGGTGGAGGGTGAGGGCCAAGGCCCCACGCCCGGGAGCAGTAACCTACCTCCAGAACCACTGATGGGCTTTCACTTGGCTTGTAAAGGGATAGTTACGTCAATAGACAACTCGACATCTATGTTTCCATGCCACCATGAGCTGTAGATAAACAAAAGTAAAACAAAATACTACAAGTCCTAATATTTCATGCGGCCAAAATACAAAAGAACATTTTGAATATTTGGAAATTTTCTGATTTACAAACTAGCATGACAGAGTATTACCAGTATATATTCCTAGGAATATTGCTGATGAGTGGCATTTGCATGTATTATGATGTCTGTCAAAATATTGAGAAAAGTTTTCTTTTTACTATTATTGTACACTTATTGTACATACAAATTAGCATTGTTAATGTGTGGATGCAAACTGAGCTGTTGTCCTTTATTTTTAACATTTTAAACTTTAGGGAAATGAACAATAAATTGAACAGTTTACATTAAAAACGCATTACTTGATTTGAGTGAACTATCCCTTTATATTGTAACACAAAGTGAAAGTCTGTGATTATCTGGGTGCTTGAAAAGTTTCTAAATGTCTTTTCTACATGTACTTTGGCTGCTCTGGCAAACTTAATCTTACGCTTGCAAATAATAAAAACCTAACTGTGATATTTTTCAATAACACATATAATATCTTGAAAGTGTTTGTTGTAGAAATGCCACCACTCCAACTGCAACTCCACTGCCTCTACTAATGCAATATTGTCACTAGATGAGCAAAAGAGACGAGTCTTAACATGTGCTTTGACTTCTTGTGTACTCTAATATCAACAATGCTGTGTGTATTGCTCTGGATATACTATGTATTTAAGGTTGTTGTTCCTGTATGTTGCAAATGTGGCTTGATATTTGAATTAAGTTGACTAACTACTCTGTGTATTTGATGTGTATGATACTTAACGTGTGGAACTGACACTGTAGCTCTAAATGATTTAAACTAGTCTTATACACAAATGGTCTTTTCTTACACCTGAATGCATGTACAGTAACTAATCTTTAAAGAGCTCTTTCAGACTATTAACAAGTTCATCTGAATCAGAGTTCTATATACAGCGTTATATTCTGCACCGGATCCAGTGCTGCTCCTCTCCACATATACCTGCCCTGTCAAAGAAATCCAGTTCAATGCAGGAAACTAGGTCTTTTGTGCCACTGTGGCCCTTGCATGCAATTGTTTCCTCCACTGACAGGGTCATAATAGCAGCTGTCAGTGTGGCCCCACAGGCCCACCTCCATGTTTGTTAGTGATGGAGATTGGAGGCAATACACTTCCCCGCACACACACACACGTCTCCTTCAGAGATGTGGTGGCCCAGTGGCCTTCTGGGAAATGCAGTCCTGTGTGAATGACAGCTGCATGGGAATGTGAAAGGAGCAGCACTAGAAGCGCGTCATTAAATGCCACATGGGTGTCACATCCTCCATCACTAATGCACATTTTTTCTCTCCCCATTTTCCCCTTTGTCATGTCTTTTTCTCTCTCTCTCTCTCTCTCCCTCTCCGACTGCGTCTCATTTTCAATCGTCTCCCCTTCTTCTCTCTCTCTCCTGCTCTCTCTCTCCTTCACCAACCAGGGATCTGAAAAAGGTTGGAGTGACTATCGTAGGACCGCAGAAGAAGATCGTGAGCAGCCTCAAAGCCCTAGATTCCCACACCAAGAATGGCCCAGTACCTGTTTAAAAAAATGAACCTGTCTTTCCGTCTGTGTTAACAGACTGTGGTTGCTAATTGCACTCTAACACAGTGGCTGCGTATCCAAGCTAGAAACAGATGGAAATGGGGGGGAGGGGGGTATATATGATTCAGATGAGGGCTTTCATTGTTTCGTTGAAAGACGATATCAAGTCCTGAGAGAGTGAAACAGGAAGAGTTCAGTGCGGATCTGCCAAGCCGGTTGACTGGCTGACTCTTCAAACCTCCATCCCTCCATGCCCAAGTTGAGATGCCTTACAGACTAATAGGAGGGTAGAGAGAGCAGAGGAGAGCCAATGAGGTCAGTGAGACCTGGTCAGCGATTCAAACTGGGACTGGACTGGGATACGGGGCAAGGACTGGACTGGACTAACATAAAAGCCGGAGCTCTCCAACACTGGCTAAGCTGGATAGCATAGCCTTCCCTTTACAGCCAAGAGGGGACGGGCATGCTCACAGTCTCCTCCCACCTGCCTGTGGAACGAGGCGGTGAAACGGCTGAGATGCCTTGTGTAGACGAGCATGGCAGACAACAGCAGCTCACCTGGATGTGGACCCTTCCTGGACTAATGAAGTCTGAGGCGTGAGATTTTCTTGTAACTACCTGCATTTCCTGTCTCTATCCATGAGAGAGCTGAGCTGGTATGGACACACCGAGACAATAACCGAGCCATTTTACTCTGTAGCTCTAACCTATAGCATTTGCATTCAGTAGACATGTCACATAAAAGCAATAATTATGATAATCAGTTCAATAGCCTGTAGTATGGAAGCCATGAGTCTGTCACATGTATAATGTATTGAACGCTGTGCTTTGAAGGTACAGGGGCCATAACGCACTTCACACACACAGAGTTTTCTTTTACGGTGAAATCTATGTTTCTATGTGCATATGAGCAGATATTGTACAGTTGTAGTGCTGTTCCCTCAACCCAATGCCCTCCGTGTGAAATCTCAGGATGTATACGTTCTTCGTTCTATTTTCTCTAACAAGGGGAAACAGATTGAGAGATGGAGCAGAGCCAGGAACTGAGAGTGCACGTTAAGATAGACGGGAGAGAGAAACCGGGGGGGGGGCGAGAGAGAAATTTATGAGAGGGGGAAGAGAACTTAAATAAGATGAAGCAGTGTCATCCAGGCCTCAGCTTCAGATGTTGTGTTGCGGAAGTGTTTTCAACTAGAAGTGAGTTTGTACTTGAGTTTCTTCTTCAGTTAAGAAAGGTTAGCATCATCAAACCCACACAACAACAGGTATAATTTCCTTTTCCAAGCTGTGAGATATATTCTCCGCTCAGCCAGTTTAAATCACACTGCTTCTCTGAAAAGTTTTGTAAACCTATAATCTGTTTGCTTTTGGTCTGAATCCATAACTTATTAACAAAAGCCACCTGGGATCTGTCATGTTCTTCTTTGATCGGAAATTTGCTGTAAAAAAAAAAAAAAAAAAAAAAAAAAAAAAAAAGGACTTTGATCTAGTGAGCTCTTAATCCATGAATCCTGGTGTGTTAAATGCAAAACGTAGAGTGCCTCCTGTAACTGTGTGTCGGGTTGGTTCATGGTGGGATCATCAAGCAAAACGCTCCAGTTTTAATTTGTTTTCAATGCAACCTTGGTCTTTTTTTTTTTTTTTTTTTCCGTGTTCTCATAGGGGGATGGGGTTTACCATCACTGCCCTAAACTAGAAAGGTGTGGAAATGCCCTGAGAGAGATGCAACACTTCCAAGAGATAATTGCTTTCCGAGATAGTATCCTAATACATCATGTGTCCAGGATGGGATTTCCTAAAGGCACCTTAGAACTTAGATGACCTTTGTACAATGAAGTACATACTTGAGATAGACAGATGCCACTCTTCTGCTTTGATGTCACCCAGTCAATCCCTCAGTGCAACACATACCCAGTATTTCTAAACTGGCACTTTGGTACTTTGTGCTGTTGGATGGGTAATATTTAACCACGAGGATGCTTATCTTAAAGCTTGTTCTCAGCACTTAGTACACAGTATTTGAGCACTTTGAATGGAAATGTTATTGCCTTGGCTATAGACTAATGGACAGGGGCGATTCTTGGTGCTTTTGGGAAACCCAGCCCTGTTCAGTGTATCAGTTGGTCCTCTGTTACTTGGTCTACCTGTGGATGCTGCTGTTGCTGCTATGTGTTCTAGTTAGCATGTACATAATGTAAACCATCGTAATGATAGCAACTAGCGCTACAGATCCCACTATATGTACATGGCCATCCCTCTTTGTAAAAATGTTTGTATGTATAAAAGAACAAATAAAAAAAATTGTGCAACATTTTAATTAAAAAAAAAAGAGACAAAAATCATCTGTATTATATTTTATCTTATTTTGAATTATAATTGTCAGCTTTGTTTGTTTTTTTTCTACAATAAAAAGACAATTATGATTACGTTATTATTTATTTGTTAACATTATACAGCGCAATGTTGATGTCTTTTTTGTAGCATACAGTAAATTATGTGTCAGTGCTATCTGTGTTTTGGTTTTTGACTTACTTTATAAACCTGGGACATCTGAGAGAGCAATACTGTTATGCACCCTATATCCAGATCCCTCATTTTCTGTCTCAAGACTGACCCGTGTGTCTGTGTGAGAGTTTACGTGTGCAAATGTAGATGGCCTTGTCTACTAATTGTAAAATGATTTGTAGTGGAAACATTTATATTTTTATAATAAATATTCGCAAAATATTTTCCAAAAAATGGATGATGATAGACCTGCTCCTGTGTTTTTATTTTATCACCCGATGATGTCACAGACCCAACACAAAATTATGGCTTTTCTTTTAACTGTAACCGTATTCCCATATGTTTATGAGATCACAAGTGGAAGTGAAACACTCATAACTCAGATGTCATCTTTTTTATTTTAAATTCCATAGATCAGCCTGTTGGCACATCTTGCCTTCAGGATAAAAGAGGAAGAAAAAAACTGACATGTACAGTGTACAGGACAGGTGTTTTAAATAACTGAGGAGTCCATAGAAAGGTCATTTATTGCCAAGAAAGGTCTTCTCCATCAATGCACTCTAAGAAACAGCAAATACAAACTAAAGTTAAGTCTAGAGAACAATGTATACGATATTCTCGACATCTCTTAACCCAGTGCAAAAATACCTGTATAATATCAAATGTTACACACCAAAATTACCCAATAATGTTTAGTGTGGTCAAATTTGAATAGACTATTGTACCATCTAGACTACTACATCTTAATTTTCAAGCAACTCTCACTACTTGGATACTTCAACCCTGAACAGTGGTTTTGATGGATGGCTTCCAGGCCTGGGAGAGTCCTTCCCTTATGGGAAAAAAAAACATGAAAGGTAACATGACATTTATGTCTTATTTTTAGAAATAGCATAAAAATGTGTACATGCTTCAAATTCATATTCAGAGGTCATTAAACAACAAGAAAATGAAAAGTGGATATTTAAGCCTGGATTTAAAGTGTATGTCATGCACACACAAATGGAAGATGGAAAGGAAATTATAATTAGACAAAATTATTTTATTTTGATATAATTAGGTGTGCATATTCCTCCAGTTCTTAATTTCCCTAGCCACTTTAGTATAATATATTCTATTTGCCATAGCCCCAATCTTTTTCTAACTATTAACGTACCGTACCCATAGTTGCTATTTGTGCCCACTACAATACAACTAATTTAAAATATTGGTATTTACACATTTAAAAACATTATTAATGTAATTTGAGGTTGTGCATTACTGCCCCCCAACGTTCTGTTGCGTTATTGGATTATCACATGATGCATTCTTCACCACCTTTCACTCCAAATGTTTGGATGTGCTACACTCTGTCCACAAACGCTCCCACATCTGTTAACCAGCCTCCAACTTATCCACCTCACCTCTGTTTCTAATCCTGTCCACCATGCTGCCAGCTCCGAATTTCCTCGGCCACATCTAATAAAGCATCTTGTTTCCGATCACGCATGGTTAGACCCGATTTGTTGTATGATTTTAACGTGGAAGTTCTGCTTTTCCTCTCTATTTGCTGACTGGGAGGAGATGGGATGTGTCAGAGAGGGGAAAGAGTGATGGTCGCTCTGCTCAACATTGAAAGGCTGACACTATCCAGATGCTCAGAGGCAGATGTGCACAGAGAGAAAACAGGACATTGCCCTCCCCAAGTCAGGAAACAATGAACACAGTATGCTTGACAACGCCACCAATTCAGCCTTGTTTCTTTTGTCTATAAAACCTCCAGGGTCCTGAACCCAATGGGGTGATGGGAAAGACAGCAGGGAGGGTGGAAGTGGGGGAGGGAAAGTGACAGAAAGTTGGGGGGAGATGAAACTATATAGAGGAGGGTAGAAGGCAGGTGGAAGTGCGAAGCCTGTCAGTTCTGTCTAAGTAGATAAGAACTTTGCCAACAATGGCATATGATAACACAATAACGCAGGAGAAGATTAACCAGCACCATTCATCATCCTGCTTGTCAGCGCGCTGGTGAAATGCGCTCCCCTAGCTGCTGCAGATAAAGAAGGCACAGTTCCACTTGGAGAGTAATGATAATGAGAAAACAAAGTCTCCATGTGTAAAATTGATTTCCCACTTTGAACATTGGTAATGTGCAATCACGAAAAATACAGCTCTGCAGGAAGACATTGCTCCTTTTGCCAGATTTTTGACAACCAACACTGTTTCTGTATGGGCTTGGATGTCACAGAACCATCGCTGACGTTGGACTTCATCTTTAATTTTATTTGCATGTTTAACGTCCCCTCCTCACAGGCCGAACCATCTCCTTAATCCCCTGCATGTGTACGCACAAAAGAAATGACACAAGCACACGTATTCACACGTAAACATTTTATGCTAATTAACCAGTGTTTTGATGCAATTGTTTTTTCTTCATTTTGTGTTTTCCTTTGAATCGTGTAGTCAACCATTCCCTCTACGATGATTGTACATCCATGGTTGGCATATTTGTATTTTGACCTGCGCGTTCATTTGTTTTCATGGTTTGACAGCAGGAAATGGAGTCATCATTGGCGCTCAACAAAGAACTCTCAGAATTCTTCAGTTCTTGAAAAACACTTTATGTTTTCTGCTGTCTGTATTTTCAAAAGCATGTCTAGTCACTTAAATAGAACTGATGGAAATGCACCTGATGGACTACGGCCCATATCTCACCCTCCCCTTGTATCTCCTCCCTTTGATGCCAGTCCTGTAGCCTCATCTCTCCCTCGGTTCTTGCTAAAAAAACTGGCCTCCAGCTGTGTGCAGCTGCTGTGAAGGACCCGACGCCATGTTGCAAACTCATAATGCTCTGTTCAGCCCCACTCCTGCGCTCTGTTGTGAGGATGTTATCCTCGTAAGCCCACTTACCGGGTTAAGAGTTCACTGACAAAGGACCAGGATGTCACGTTAATTATCTTTGTTGCGCACCATGTTTATCTGTGTGCAGCAGTAGACTGTGGAGGAATTAAGGCATTACCCCTCCAGTGTTGTACAGAATGTGCATGAACACACATAAAGCAAGGCAGTGCTGACAGTAAGAGGATGTTGTATGTACACATTGCATTACATTGCAGGGAGCACTAAGCTGTCACAACAGCACCGGCCAAAAGTGAGTTAACACTGGTGTGCACTGCCTTCAGGAAACACCATATGCCCTCACTCTAAAGTCTGATGTGACATAATAAGCTTTTGCCTTCTCGCATGTGTTTGACTTTTATGTTACTAAACTGTCAGTTATGTAAATGGCAGCTCTGCAATCTTAAATAGTGTTTTAAACTCACTTGAGTACTGTGTGACAAATTTTGTAGCTTTAAGCAGTGCAAGTTGTGACTGACATGTTTTCCCTGCGCTGAGACTGTTCATTATTACAAACCACCCCATATGTTCAACGTGGCTGCGGCTGATACCAGCTCTTGTACATACTGGCTCTCCCACGACGATTCCCGTACATGACAAACTACAGTCCATATGCCGAAAAACGCCATGGAGACCGTCTGGGATCAGATTCATTCATGTACCTCAGTCAGACAGTAGACTCAGTGCTGCGTAGCCTGTGGATATTACTCTTGATTCCTGCTGCAGTTTGGTTAAGTTACACAAATTTTTGCACCTGTTAGGGTTAATAATTGCTTTACGTCTGCAGGTCACTTCTTATCAACTATGATACAAGTTGGTGGAGTTTTATTTATCAAATGTAAAAATACACGTCCCATCAACATAATTATCACATTATCACAACTTTTCCGCTTTATGTCGCCTGCAGCTTAATATCTTGGGAGGATAATGAAGCATATGGTTTTACTTGCACTGGATGACGGCAAATCGTGTTATTGTGTTCCTTCACTTTTGTGGCATCAAAAGTGTGCAACACCAAATACCAGCAAAGTGGAAAGGTCTGCACCCAGTATACACAGAGGGAAAGTAACACTTAAACAGCACTATGTCAGAGTACTGTCTCTACCACACACATGTACACAGAAAAAGATAGATGGATGTAAGTTGTTGGCTTTGTACTGTCTGTGCTCTCTATGGAACCTAAGCACACACTGACTCTTCAATCATTTTATTACCAAAGTAACATGCAATGTTATCATCACGGCGCACTCACACACACACACACACACACACACACACACACACACACACACACACAGGTCCCAGGACTGCGAGTGCTCAGACCACTTCTGTCACTTTGACAAATGATGCCATCACAAAGGGAAGTGAAGCTAACACTGCTGCCTCCTCCTCACCAGTGGTGATATGCTGAAGAGACAAACAGAGGATTTATTTCTTTTAAGAGGAACAGGGTTGATCAAGCTATAGAGGCCAGATGAAATCGCTGTCACTCAGGTGTCTCAAGTGAGATGAACGTGCAAAGGAAACTGTGTTGTTACTGTTTGTGCCACAAGTTCATCAGAAGAGTAAAATCTCCCTGAGGGTCTTTTCGTATCTGCAGTAGATTAGCAGTATATTTCTCTGTGTCACTTTTTATTTTATTTTTTAAGTAGTTGGTTCACAGTAGCAGTTTCACATGTTGGATTAGTTTTTTTTTTTTTTCGTTAAAGTTTGAACCATGTGGGAACATGGAAACAAAAATCTTACAAGGGTGTATAAGGTTCTTTGAAGCTAAACAAGACAAGCAAGCTGACAACATCTCAACCAAATCATGGCTGCAGGAACTAGGGTGCACCCCCTAGTGGCAAGAGTGTAATGTTTTCGTAGTGTTTTTTTTAAAGTTATTTTATTTGGGCAGGTTTTGCCTTTAATTTGATGGGGATGTTAGAGGAGGGATTCTAACCATGTTTTCGTAGTGCAAATATAACCACTACTCTGCCTCAGAATGACTTCTTACCTTGTCCGTTACCGTTCTCAGTCCTCATGCCTAAAACTAACCAATCCAACCAGCGAAGGCAATCACCATTAGCCAATCAGAGACAGCGTAGGGCGGGTCATGTAAGTTTGAATTCGTAAGTTTACTTCCTGCTGCGGTAGCATTGATAGCTAATGGAAAGATAAAATCACAATGGAGGAAAAACGTATTGCAGATTTTTTGGGGGGCAAACCACCAGCTAAAGAGAGCACAGGTGGAGTCCAGCCTTTCCAGGAGAGCAGCTCCACCCGCACTCTATCGTTTCCTTTTGGATGTAATTTTTTCCTCGGGGTATCACCGTTAACACCGCCACCGTTGAGGAGCCTGCTGCTTCAGTTGTCCGGCTAGGACACCTTCCCGAGGAGCGAGAAGCTCCATCCACACACAAGAGCTCTGTTTACAGAAGCTCAAGGTAAGTTATTTGGTTTAAGCTGCCGCCGAGCAGTTCGATATTCAATTGTCAATTACTTTTAACATCACACTGATATACCTTTTGAAATGTGCGTATTTGGATATGTTCTTGTGTGCCGTGCGCAATGAGCTTTTGGACCTGTTGGTTACAATAGAGGTATACATGTGATGGTGTAGTATTGTAAGCTGTCGCCGAGCAGTTTAGTTTTAGTTCTCAGTTACTTTTAACATCACACTGACAAACCTTTGTTGAGAAAAATGTACGTATTTGGATATGTTCTTGTGTGCCGTGCGCAATGTTGTTGTTACTGCTGCTGCTGTTTTGGTGTGTGTATTGTTATCGTTGTAGGCCTATGTTGTATTTGTATGGGTTGTATTGTATGGGTTGGGGTAAATTGGTCCTCCCACTACAGCACCCCCAACTTAAAACATCTTCCAGCAGCCCTGATTGTAAGGCATTATAATTACAGTATTTAGCCAAACTTGTTGTGGTTGTAAACACTGGGATGGTTGATACAGTTGTGGGAAATCCTAAAAAAAAATGGACTTCATGAGTTGGCCTCCTCACATTTCCTATAAAACAAGAGACTTTTACATACAGAACCTCCGCAGTTGCCAAATATAACTCTGCCAAATCTTATTTATTGTGCATTAAACACATTAGTACAGTAAGTTTCACACACATTGTTACTGGCCATGCAACAAATATAGCTTTAATGCTTTAACTGAAACACCTGATGGTATTTTTGTTATATTCACTTATAGTAAATTTGATTGCATTTTGTTTTTTCCATTAAATGTGCAAGACCCACCTCTAAAAAGTTCATTTCATTCTAAGTTGCCACGAACCCTATAAAAACCCAGCTTGGCGCACAGCCCAGAACACTGTATGAAGATGAGAGTGACTGTAATGATACCTGAAGAGGCAGCGCTATTACTGCTCTGTCTCTTAATGTTAATGCCTGAGGCGAGGCTATAGAGCTGCTGGTTCTGCCTTGCTGTTGACACCGTCGTCCATACCATGGACATACCAGAGAGAATTGATTTCCCATGAAAGCAAAGTGATGTGGAGGGACTGCTGGCCCTCTGATGCAGCACTCTGTCCTCTCTCTCTCTCTCTCTCTCTCTCTCTCTCTCTCTCTCTGTCTACATCATCTCTCTCACTCTCTAGTCTCTTTTGTCTCTAGTGTTTTTTTTTCTCTTCCTCCTCCTTTCCTCATTTTCATTTTCTTCCTCACTTTCTTTTTACTTATTGATTGCTCTTCACCTTTCTACCCTCTCTCTTCTCTTTCAAGCTCCTCCTTCTCTCATCTTCTTGTCTCCGTCCTTCAAGTCAGCTCTGCTTCATTGGCAACACATATTCATTAAGATAATTGTATATTCATTAGCAGCTTATTAGTATTAATCAAACGGAGGTAAATATGCATTCCTTGCTCTCCTTCTCCCTGTCTCTCTCCTTCTACAAGCAGCAGGGACGATGATTGCATGATGAGGTCATGATGCTAAATAAGAGCTGAGAGATTTTCACTGCTGTCACACTCTTTGCATCATTCACATGAGTGAATTTCACACAGTTGAGTGTGATAATCTTTATTTCGGAACAACATGGCTTTTGTTTACTTCATATCCAGCTCTTACAGAATTTTGCGGATGGAGGATGGGATTTGGAGATGAGTGTGGGAATTACAGCAAGTAAATCTACAGACCCTCTCCTGTTCGTGTCGCATTTCTCAACTGATATATGTAAACAGGAAAAGGCCTGTTGTGTGTGCACTGACACACTGATGGCAATAGGAAATGCATTTGTTGTTGCAGTGGACCATCAGCATTTGTGATTTTGTGGCAGTTTCTTGATATGCAGATCATAATAATAGTAATAATAACAATAGTAAGACATGTTATTTGTAGAGCTCCTTTTCTGGGTCTTCAAAGATACTTTACATTAATTAGGATGACTCATGGGAAATTTCTGATACTGATATAGTGTGGTCAAATTATTAATAATGACATTTCTTTTTCCTGATAGCCTTTTACAGTCAGGTAAATGTGTTCAAGATTACATATGAAATACTCAAATTGATGTTTAATGCAATGACTTTAAAGACTCTCTTAAAGCCGACTTGATTCACATGCAGGACTTTGTTACATCTTTTCTGTAAATTGCAATTCACCACAACACAATTGCCTTCAATTATGTAAAGTTCCACACAAAATTAGCTCTAACAAATAAACAATAATGTAATGGTCAAAAAACTATGACTAGTGCTCATCAGCTGAAGGATTATTGTATGACACCATGAAACATTTTTACTATTTATTGTAGCTGTCATCACCAGATTGATACAACCTCTCACACTGCTCTAGTAGTACAGTAGTACGTACTATATATACATGTATGTACACTTACATTTAAACTCACTGTGGTCTCCTGAAGATCGAAATACCTCTGTTTTCTCGACACATGCTTCGTTTAACACTCAGTGACTTTGTTCTTTTTTGTATTTTATCTATATTTGCTCTATCTCATTACTATTTTCTGTTGGGGAAAAAAAATCCTCACAGATCTTTTAAGTTTTAATCTTATGTCGTTCACATTGTTTTGATCATTTCCTCCCAGTCTACACCGCTGATAATTTGATTTATAATCAAACATATCATCACACAGAATTCTTTTGTTACTGTTATTTCATGAAACTAATTTTCACACACCCAAAAAGTTACTCTCCTCTCTCTCTCGCTCTCTCTCCCTTTTATCCCTCTCCTTCTCTCTCCTTCTCTTTTTGTCTTTCTCTCTCTCTCTTTCCATTGCCCCATCTTTCCATCCACATATTAAAGTCATATATCACCAGGATCAAACCCAGTGTGTCAGAGCCAGTGACAAGCTGATTTACTGGTGGGTTTCCTCTGTGTCTGTGAGTTTTATGATTGGGGTCGAGGGCCATGGGCACAGGGATACATTTCTGACAAGGTCTCTCTTTGACTACTGGTGTTTCTTGCTTTTTTTTCAAGCCTCCTCGCTCAGCTTGACCTCTGTGAATTGCAAGGCCACATGTTAATGCCACTTTTGACTTAAACAGCTGAGTTCCAGAAGATGTCGCAGCCAGCGCTCAGCAGCTGCTGCAGTGGTTAAGGAGCGGCCGTATTTATTCTCGGGTCGGTTGACATATTTTTTGCGAAAAGGTCTGCACCACTTTTTGGCTGGAGTGGCCAACTTCAACTAAAATCACTGGTGACTCAGTGATGTATGGTGTGACTGAAATCAGAGTGTACTCTTTTAAAAAGAAAAAAAATGCCGCACCTCACGGCAATGACACGTAAAAAATGAAAGTGGTTGCTGTGGGAAATTTCAGAACATTTTGAATTGAGGAATTAATGTTTTGATTTGGTGTCATTGTATGGGTTTGAATGTGGGGGTGTCACAGCTGAGAAGTTAAGACCAAAGGCTCATTGTACTCATTGGGAAAGGCATGATTAACACCTGAATGTTTGACTTACTGAGCCCACCTTGTCATGAGTCAGCAACTGTTGTTCATTCGTTTGCCTCACAGTATATAAATCAAGACACCCTGGAAGTCTGTAGAGAGCAGCCATGTTAGGGCCTTCTCTCCATGCTGCATGGATTAAAGAGATTTGATTCATCACACTGCCTCTGCAATTCTTCAGAGAACTAGCAACTCTCAACATTCAAGAAGAATTTCTTTCATATTGCTTCTTACATAACATTAGAACTTGTAAGAGGAGTATTGACAAGACATATTATGAGCCATATCTCCAGCCTTATGTAAAACATGTTTAGTTAAACTCTTTAATGGATGTTTTAAAGTAAGTTTTCTGCAGAGGATTTTTTTGTATTGTATCTTCAGGTCCTTCTGCTCTAACCCCCCCCCCCCCCCCCCCATTTCAGTTGTACACCAATACAGTGTAATTCAGTTCAGTTCAATTCAAAATACTTCATTCGTCCCTCAAGGGGTAATATGAGGCAAGTGAGTTTGCAAACAAAAGTATACGTAGTCATTTACTCTCATACAAATATTAGAACGAGAGGAAGTATTTACATAAACAATGATTTATAACAGCAGCCAGTGCACAGCTGGCCAACAATGTCCAATACCGTAAGGCACATATGTTAAAAAGCAGCAGTTAAAATTGAAGCCAATACACAAGGCAAGCCGACCATTTCTTATACTATGTCTGTTCAAAAGTCTAAAGGCTTCTGGAGTAAAATCAAACTTATGGATAATCTTAAATACATTCCTGACCACGTTAGCTTAATGAGGTGAAAGAGGTCGTGTAGGGCCGAGTGATCTCCTGTAATCTCATCCTGAGTTTCATGCTAATCTTCAGTTGATATTTTTCAGTTCATGGTTGATATTTTTGTTCTCAAACTGAACTGATGACACGGCTCCGAGCGCAGCGTGTAGAAATTCTTGTTTTCTGAATGTCGCAGATGGAGCTGCTGTGTGGGCAGCTCTTCCCAGAACAATCATAATCCATACCCACTCCAGGAGGACTCGGGCCAGGAACCATGACATAACTAGTGAACACAACAACAGATCTGCGCTTGCACACATATATACAGAGCACTGGGCAACTGGGACAAAACACAGCAAATGACACAAGCCGACGTACTGCTGAAGCCATAAGGCATACATGCATGAACGGCTCCACATAGTGCATAAAGCTAGATTTCTATCCCTCTCACATTTTCTGTCTGTTTTTTTCTCTCTCTCTCTCTCTCTCACGCTCACTCTCTCTGTCTCTCTCTCCCTTCCTTTGTTCCTCTGTCCTCTTGTGTGTTTCCATGTCAGCCGAGGAGACATGACAAGTTCTTTCCGGCCTTTCCCCCCCAAGTATTCCAGTTCAGATTTTTACCACAGTCCGTCTGTCAGACATCCAACCAGTCAGTCAGTCATACCACACTAGTCCTGCAGGAATGTAGAGGAAGAGTCCAGCGCCGGGTTAGTCCTTTCATCGTCAGTCATTTCATTTGCAATGTGATCGCGCTGAAGAGGAGAATGTGGAAAAATGCATATGAATGTAATGGCATGGTTAATGTGTCCTGTTGAAAAGCCATAAATGTTACATGGTTCACATATGTGTAATCTGTTTATATAGTCAGAATGTATAATTTGATGCTTTTGAGCATGGATCATATTCCCTTTAAGATCAAAATTATATAGAATACTTGCTATGTAGCTAGCTGATGACTGACTTGTGTAAGGCTGTGTCTTAGGCCTCTGCTGTAATGTTTCTTCTTTCTCGTATATACACATAAGGAAAGTTAAGCTATTTATTTTTGTGTTAATTCCGCCTGACATTTACAATTACCGCTGTGTTTGGTTGCAGCGGGGCCTGCTTTAATGGGGCTGTTGACTGTCAAACTCGGTTAAGTCTCTTTAGATCTCAGCCCTGCTTTCATGGGGACCTTATTGTTTGTGTGTGAATGTGTAAGTGTGTGCTGAGGAGGGGAGGTACAGCATGTGTGTGGAAATCCTTGCTCCCACATGTGCCTTTCTTTTGTACATTTCAAAATTAATGTGAGCGTGTGCAGAGGTGAGCGTGCCAAAGCTCGGGCTGGCATGAATGGGACGTTTCTGTGGGACTTTCTCTGTTCGCGTCAACATGTGCACCTGTGTACATCTATAGAGAGACTTTTGCGGGCCCAGTGAGGGCCTTCAGGAACCGGACGGAGCTTATTGCTACAATGTGAAATGATAAAACCTTCCCACTTCCGATGATTGTCATAAGAGGGAAAACGACATTAACAAGCCAGGGCAGTATCAGCTGGGTTTTCATGCTCTCTGGTTCTGACTTCCTCTCCAGTTACAGCCGTCCAAACAGTTCAGGGAAGTGGCTGCAGTAATTCACTAATGACATGAACAGTTAGCAGGGGACAGACAGACAGACGGACAGACTTGTGGGGACTGTCAGACATGTCGGTATTGATTTGGTAAGATGACACTTTGTCCTAATGGAGGCATTATGCTGTTAATACAATATCATGGCAGGCCACTGGAGGAACGAACATTTAGAGGCAATAAAAGCCTTTTTGCGTTATTGATCACGTCTGCCTACATGTATACTTACATACATTCTGTATCTAGGGAGTATTGAAGTTATGAAATATGTTTTGCAGTGATTTAAAATATAGGAAGGTTTTGGAACTGACGGATACAAAAAAAACCAAGAAAACACTGTGGCCTGGATGAAACAGATGATGATAATGAAAATCGGATCTGGAATCCCACACAGTGTTACCATTGCTTTTTATTGTGAGGTACATCCAGCTTTGTTTAACATTTACACACAACCACAATTTTACTATCAGTCGATGAGCAACTCCAGAGGTTTTGCTTGAGAAGACGTATCTTGAGGGTTCACAGCAGTGTTTAAGGATTTCATCAGGAAAAGGATTCAAAGTGGCAACTTTCTGTTAGCACATTCTACCTAATGTAATATCACCACCCTCCTTCAAAGAGACGGCACAGGAAAGAAAGCGACGGTGACATCACAGATGATCATGTGAAAACTGAGGTGAAAGTAGTGAAGAATAGTGTTGTGAGTAAAGGTGAGAAAACGTGTAAAATGTGGGAACAATCGCACACACCTTGAATTCACCTTATCCCCTATGAGTTATGCTCATATTCAGTATTTTTGTATAACTAAAACATTTTTGGAGTTATGTAGAGCAACACTTATTGGGAGCTAGTTTCTGTCTGAGTTCATTTTACTGAAAAGTAGCTTTCAATATAAGTGTGTATATTTTTTGTCTAATTTAATTTTGTTTTAACACACTTGTTGCTGTTTAAAGATTCTGCATTTTTTTTCATTTAATTGGACTTTGCGGATTAGAATTTAGAAATGACCAACCAAGATATTAAACAGTAAGAATAGAGTCAAGGTGACGACATAGAATAAATTTAGAGTTCAAACAAAACACACAAAATACAAACGGTGTGCTTTGGATTATTCCACTGAGGAAGAGCCAGAGAAAGTGTTTAAGTGAGGGAGCAAGAGAGCAGCATGAAAACATAAATGCAAGACAAATGTTAGATGATGACAAAATCTTATATTTCAGCTTGGACCACAACTTGGCAAACTGAAATGCTACAAACTGGCCGATGAAACGCAGACAGACACACACACACACACACACACACACACACACACACACACACACACACACACACACACACACACACACACACACACACACACACACACAGGGCACCTTGCCTACTTTCCCTTATAACAGAGGTATGGCTATCAAAGCCCTTGTAATGATGTGATGGTCTGCTAGCGCCTCAGCCTCTTTGGATGGAAAATGTGAGGAGAGATCCTAGTAAAGGTCCAGTTTGATCAAATACAATCCACACCAACCTTCCAGCCCCCCACCCCACCCCTCCTTCCCGTCTCCCATCTGAAAAGCAAGGTGGAGCGATCGGGAGGAATATTTTCATTGTATTAAGCAGCTTCATTAGGATGCCCTGGTCCTCGTCAAGCTTGTAAGCTCTAAGAGCAGAATATCTAAAGGGATGATCACTTCATCCCACTTGGAAAGTCTTTCTTCCTCCCTCATCCCTTGTCCAGAGAATATGACTGTTCTCAAACTGACATCATGAGATGGAAGAATATCGTCAGTGTGTGAGGAATGTGAGGGATGGTGGACAGTGTGAGTAAAGGTCAAGGATATTTGGTTCTCATTGAGACCAGGCCCTGCTCTCTGTGTCGGCTCACAGTAGCTACAAAGAGGAAAATGCTTGGAAATGCTTTAACTTAAAATATGATTTATTTGAAAGTTTTATAGGTTGAATATAAATCAGTAATGACCTAATATTCAAATAGTGATGACAAAGCTGGCTGCTTTGAAATGATATATTAAATAAAGACACAGAGACACAGAAAAGACACTCAGGCCAAAACTGAACCCCGTTTATAACCTGGGGAGTTACAGTTTGCTCGACTTCTGACAAATAGCGAAGTAGCCAGGTCTGTTAAAAATTCAGTAATATGTGATGTTAGTAAAATGAGGGATAACTAAGCCCCAATGGCTAATATCGTCTAGCATAAAGATTAGGATACTTGAAACAAAATAAAATCTATTTTATAAAAACCAGACATCCACATGTTAGTGCAGGCTCAAAATATTCACTTGGTGTTAAAGCTAGATGTGAAATTAATTGTCTATATTATAGTTAGTTGTTAACACGTTAGAAAGCAATATCTAAAAATGTGAAGAAAAAAAAAGCACACTTAAACATAAAAGGTTTTATTATGTATTGTATATCCTGTATATTTATATTTAATATTGCATCTTTTTGTGGCTTTTATTGGGGGGCACTGAATAATTTTGTCAGTGTAATGTTGAGTGTACAGTTTGTTGTAATATCATATGATTTCTCTTACTCCATTAAACCCACCAGTGTTTTTTGTTCACAATTTCCAGTTTTGGTTTAAAAAAAAAAAAAAAAAAAAAAAAATTTGAGCAATTCTTTGAACAGTTATTGTTTTATGAAGAGCTACTGACCAACCAGAAAAGCTTTCAGACTCTCATCAGTCTTTCTGTTGTTTATCAAGTTGGATATCTTTAGTCTGAAGATACATAGTAGATACAAAGTGTCAGCATACATAGTCCACGACACATGCGCAGTATGGTTTGCTGCATTAGAGCTTGTCACTCTTTACACAGTTCAATTGTGATTATCTAAATAGAAGTTCTCCCAGGAAATCGGACCTGGCCCTTTATTTACACTCCACATATTTCAAACCATTTCAGTGGTCTCACCTCCGCAGAGCTTGGAAATCTCATCTGACAGTCTGGATCCCTATCTGGGTGAGATCAGGAACTAGTCATCAGAGCCGAGACCATCTGTTTACACCAAGACAAGCCGCAGAGCTCTGACTCAGGGTTACCCAACACCGCCAGACGAGGCAGCTGACTCCCAGTGAAAAAGCAGGCCTTGTGGGGTAGCAGCCTCGGCGCTTCATGACCGTTCTGATCTGTGATAGTCTAAACAATAGGAATGGACCGGAGTACCTTGGAATGAATAAGGTTAAACTGCCAAAATCAGATCTCACTCACTCAGCAGTTTCCATTTTATAGCTGTAATAAATTTTTATGAAAATCTTAACGCTACAGCTTTTTAGACGATACACCATATTAATAATATACTTTAAAAATATATATAAATATCCATATGACAGGAGTACAAGAGATGAGATGAGAATAAATCAAGAGAGCTTGTGGGTACAGGACATTTTGTGTCTTGTAGGAGGGTGTGTAGAACACCTAGTAGGAAAGCTCTTATAGCTATGATATTGTAACTGTGTGCAACTCAGCTGGAAATATCGTCACAGTCAAACATTTATGTCTGGTAGAAAGAGTTATTGTTCTCTTTGTTGTTGGGTCTCACCCAAAGGTGCTTCAGGAAATTCTGGAAATCGAGTTAAGTCACAAAGAAAGATGTTCCTGGAGTGTATTGTTTGAAATAGCAGTTCTTTTTTTTTTGTCTTGGCACCACCAAATAACAGTTTCTCTTTTTTTTTTTTTTTTTAACTTTCTCAGTTGGCAAGTTTTATCTGCTTTAAAAAATCCTAATTAAAGGAAGGTCACCGAAACTGGCTGATGAAATAAATATATTTGTCTTTATTTGTGCTTATCTCTGATCAGATTTTATTGTCATAACATGAAAATATGGGTTTCTCCTATCAATTTCTAATTACCAAGTGGCAGATAACACGGCTTCAGAAGATGGTATCTGTAATTTATTTTTGTTAGTTTTTAAGAAGTATTATTTCTCATTATATGCTGTGACGCTGAAACAAAGTAAAGTTGCTCAGTTTGTCGGATTGCACATGCGTTGACGGAGCTTGTTTCAAAAGTTTGCAGTTTATGTTGAATTGTTTTTCTCAATTAGCGAATGCACCTGCTGCGCTCAGTATCTGTATCCTGGATTATTTTTTTTCCGCATAAATTTACTTCAAGCAGAGCAACTGAAAGTGATGAGTTTGAGACCATGTTTACATCCTGATGCACCGAAATCAACAGCAGACGCAACAGCAGCAGTATCACACTTCACTAGCCGGTGCGTCTTCCAAGTTCAGTGGAGGCTGATTTAAAATAAACAACAGGCTCAGAAATCAACCTTCCACAACCGCTCTGCCGTCTCCGCGAGATATCAACCAAACTTCATCTATCCCTCATCTATCCCTCACCGTTGGAGATGAAAACAACGTGTGGAAATGTATAGATCCAAGCGTTAACTTTATATTTACACGTATGAAAAGCTCTTGGTTGAGTGCAGCACACGTCTGTCATCTCTCGTCTGCATTCCTCCTCTCCAAAAAAAACTTCAGACCTTCCATGGTACTAATTGAATTAAAAGACATAACTTTGTTCATGAATATCCAACACATCATTTACTGCAGATGCTGCCTGTCTGAATAGAAAACCTTATATTAAACAAATTTCCAGTGGGTCAGCCAACAACAACAGACATTAGCAAGCAATTGTCTCATTCCCCAGCTACATTATTCCCATACACTGGGTAATTCCCCCTTTGGCGTAATTGCATGTAAAAGCCATTATCATCTGGGTCCATGCTAATCATATTTTGAGGCTGTGCTCTGGGGTAATTGTTGAACTTTCTGTCAATGTGTGGAGATAGAAATGCAATCCTGGCACTGGCATAGCTGCAGCTGCTTCCCTTTTCTGGTCTGAACCCCCCAAACCACTACAGATTGCTTTTCACTCTGCCCTGCACTGGACTATGGAGCAGAGTTAAGTTCTTCTAGATGACTTGGAGTTTTATTCGTGTTACCGTACCTTGAGAGTTGGCACTTCACTCCCCGGGATGAAAGACTGACTCCAGCGTGGCTCAGCCACAGTGGAAAGAGAGCGAGAGAGAGAGAGCGAGAGAGAGAGAGAGAGAGGCATGGACAGAGAGAGACAGAAATGCCAGCAAACGTGGGTTGGAGAGAAGAGGGGAAGAACAAAGGGAACGGAGAGCAGGATGGAGAATTTCATGCTAACAGTGAGACAGCTGTCAGAGAGCAGCTCGCTCCTTGGAAACACTTAGAGACTCATCAGTCAAAAGAGCTGCACCTGCACCAGCGTTTGTGTGTGACTGTGAGAATGAGACATGTACTGTACATACGCAGGCATGTGTCACTGTTTAAGTGTGTGTGGGCACATTTGTGTGTGAGATAAGTTGCACTTTTGGAAACACACTCTTGGAGTAGCCTGTATTTACATTTCTTTGTGCTGAGTTTACATCTGTTGCATGAGGATTATTGTACTTTAAATTTCCTCCCACTCGGCCTGAAGTTGCTGTTTCCACGCTGCTTTCACTGATCCACACACTGATATAGGCTCGTATGTTGAAGGCCCATAAAAACAAGCGAATGTTGGGAATGGCCCTGCCAATAGTTAACACTGTGTGCCAATATTATTAATACTAGAAAATGACTCAGGAATTCAGTGGTTTCCATAACTTTACTCCTGACAGAATGAAAAAGCAAGGGCAAAAATAATAGTAATGGTAAATCATATAATAGAAAACATATTATTTGAAAAAGACACTTTAATTGATCTATTTATTAATTTCCTTGTTTCTTTGTTTGTTTTGGCTGCATCCAAGCTACAGCTGTTAGCAATGGCCGGACAGACAGACAAATTTAAATGCTCTCAAACAACCTCTCAGTGGAACTTTCCATAATTTTAATATGTACATACAAAATGTGAACAAATATATTCATAACCACTAAGTCTCATGAAACATTCATCACTGCGATAGGCGGTAATGATTCTGGCGTCACATTGCTCGGGAAAATATATGGCTCCTAATTACTATGCCATCAAGCATATTTGGCCTCCCAATGTATCACACATAATGTGGGCTTGAATTACAATCAGAGGCAGGCTTGTGCTCTATCACTCTTTCTCCACTCTCAGATAGATATTAAAACCGCACACTTTATGGAAAATAAAAATCCATCCCTATATCTACTATATTTGCAGTCAAGCTTTCACTGTGTACTGGTCATTTGGGTGTTACAGTTCAGCGGATTTTCTGGTGGATTAACTGTCACCAAATGTTCAGTTTCATTGTCAGTTAATTTTACGAAGAATTCAGTGACAAATGTGGTACATTTCGGCAGCAACTGTCCTAAACATCCCCGCTTCCTCAGTCACATGTAGACTGAATGTTTGCTTTGGCCTATATAACAACTTATTACATTGTAATCAACTTATATTACCTTTACAAATTAGGAGATGAGTGGTTGTTATTTAATTATCGGTATATTTACTTGTGTATATTTCCTTTCTGACTGCATGTGTTTTCCTCCTTTAAGTTGTTGGCAAAACAAAAAAAAGAACTCTTCAAATTTGATCTTTATCTCAACTATATTTGCAACCTGACTAAATATCGATCCTAAAGCATCACTTCAGATACTGATCAATCCAGATACTTTTCTTTTCAAGATATTGCAAATATGTGATAAATTAAGTGTTGGTTTCTCTTAGTCAGATTAGGTGTCATGTTGTTTAAAATTAATAAAATGAACTTGAAGTAATCTATCCTTATTCAATACTGTACAATTTTTAGAAAGACTTTCAACTGCAACAGAAATGTTCCCACGTCCATACTCACCGGCATTTACACTGTCACCTCTTAAATTTACTTTTTTTTAACAAACTTCTACTTCAACATATTTATACATAATATAATTTATATCTATATAAATTGTATTAATATCAATAGTATTAATAATTATGTAATAATAATATTAATAACTTTTAGTTTAAAAGATTTATTGATACCCTTGTAAATTATTGACGTCTTATTGCTGCCATTTTTCCATTATTATTTTGACTCAATTCATATTTAAACTGTGTCTTTCTTGACCTGTTGGAGTTTGGGTATTGATTAACATCCTGTTTTAATTGTGTTCTGAAGGGAGATAAATTGGTTCCTTTTGTTTTAACTTCACCTACCCTCATTTGTTTGCATGCCTTTGTATACTCGCTTTCAGGCATTATTTATTTTTCATAATCCCACTTTTTATTGTTGTATACCGTATCTTTTCAGTACTTAAAGCTTTTCCAGGCGAAGCTGCGGACAACTTTGTTTTTTTAATATTTTTTTTATGCTATTCATCTTGAACCCAAAGAACTGCCGACCAGCTGCAGTGGCATGTCTGGTTCCCTTCAGAGTGACTGTCTCGAGTTTGACACTGGCCTGAGGGTGTAACAGTGTAAGTACTTCCAGTGGTGTTGTTATACACAAGCATTAAATTGAAAGCATAATGTGGTATTTTAATAGAATTCAGATTAGAAAAGATACATAACCCAGAACCAAATAGGTCAGCATTTTGCAGTTAATATGAGACTGTTCAGTCCATAGTCGTCTGTGCAAGCAGCGGCCATAGAGATTATTACGGGAGCAAAGGAGGAAGTCAGGTGATGCAGTATAAAGTAAATAAATCTTTTAAACTAAAAGTTATTAATATTATTATTACATAATTATAAAGCAGATTATCCAGCTTTCAATTAATGCCAGAGTTGAACTGCAAACCACTGAGCAGTTCAGCCTAATTCCTTACTCTAAACAGGACCAGGCATGGAGTGTGTGTGTGTGTGTGTGTGTGTGTGTGTGTGTGTGTGTGTGTGTGTGTGTGTGTGTGTGTGTGTGTGTGTGTGTGTGTGTGTGTGTGTGTGTGTGTGTGTGTGTGTGTGTGTGTGTGTGTGTATGTGTGTGTTTTGGGTTTGTTGAAAGTCTTTCTTTTGCTGCCATGTTGAAATTCTGTCGTCAGGGTAGAATAGTATAAAAGTCATAATATCCTGAATCCAGACCCAAACAGTCAGCACACTCATCAGGAGATGCACAGACACATAGCGACACACACTCTCTCTCTTTCTCTCTCACTGTCACTGTCACTCTCTCTCACACACACACACACACACACACACACACACACACACACACACACACATAAATATACTCATTGCACACTGAAAGGATAGGCTAATCATCAACCGTCTCCAGGAAGCTCCCACAGCAGAGGTTACATCGCAATCATTGTCTGTTGAAAAGGCAGGGGAAGTGTGGTTAACTGATGAATCCCATGATCTCAGTAGCATTCAGCACCACGAGTTGTGTCACAGTGTCTTGCCAACCAGTCATTTCCAAATACATCACTGAAAGACACTGTATTGAAGTGGAAATGGCGTGATTAATGGGTTTAAAATGAAAACATCATCGAATACACCCCCTTCTACCAAATATAACGGAGACAAATGAATGGAAATGAAGGCACCATTTAAACGATGAAGCAGCGATCACAACTTGAACAAAGTACTTGACATTCCTGTTTATGTTTACATGTGACATACTGTACATATTTTGGTCTATATATTTCAGCTTGTCAAAACGGATCAGGATAGTATGAAAAAAGTGTCCGTATGTTCATCCATATGCTCAGTAGGTTGCAGTGTATTTGCCAAAGTGTGGCTAAATGTGCTGCTTCAGAGCAGCAATAGAAGCCGAGTATAAGCTCAATGTGAAATTTTCACCTTCGCCAACCAGACAAAGAGCAGCCATTTGTTAGTTTTTGTTTAGTAAATGCATTATCTTAAACTAACATGTACTTTATCAGCAAACACTCTGTTAGAGCAGTCGACAAAAATGTTCAAAATGAACAGATGCATTTTTGTATTTTCACTGAAGGGCACATTGTGGGGCTGACGTACTCAGATGTGTGTTGCTGATCTCTCTGTTTGGGGCTGAATGAATTGTCCTCTTGGCTCACATGAAGGAATAGAGTGCTGGATTACAGGCCTGTATAGACCCAGTGTTAATGTTTAATGCGTGCCTTAGGGCTGAGTATGCTTATTAAAGATTGGTCAAAGCAACTGTTGCATTTCAGATGGTCCGCTGTACGGACGGAGCTGTTTATACTGTACTTGATAATCAAAGCTGTATAACTATAACAGACCGTGATGGCTGATGCGGCGGGCATGATGTCTGCTGTTCTAATGTGTGAAGAGTTGGCCCGCTGGAGTTTCTTAGGGGATTTGCAGATCCGTTTAATGTTGCAGTTGTGTACGTGAAGTCGTGCAGTTGCAGTTGTTGTGTATGTGCGAAGCGGCGGTGAGCTTACTGAGGTGCAATCTTTTACTCACGTACACCGCACCGAACAATCAGATTAGTCAAGAGACGTCTTGAGAAAAAAAAAAAAAAAAAGTTGTAATAAATAAAGAAAATAAGCGTGGCTCACATTAGGAGTTAGTGTTACTGAACAAATCCATTTAACACACACACACACAAACACACACATATACGCTGAGAAAGGCTGTAGGAGCAGTGAGAGAAAATAAACATTATCAATGATCAATGCACTGATTTTCACACTCCTCCTCAGCTCATGCTGTCAAACACCCCTGTGAGCACAGAGAGCAGAGGGAGGCTTTCACATATTCTGTGATCTGATTGTAATCTTGTCCTCAGTATTGAACTCTTAAAGGAGTGTGATAAGAAATGATCCACTTGCCAGTCACACAAAAGTAGAATGACAACAGAACTGGATTTGCTGGAAGGATTTGCTTCAGGCATAAATTTCACCAGATGATGGTGATCAAAATCATACTGTTGTCATATAGCTATAGTTTCAGGCTGATTTGACTTGTAAAATGATTAACAAATGGAAAACCTTGGTTCTGGAATCTAACTCTGATGAACGGCTGACATCTTTGTAGCTTGCTCCTTCATGGATAACAGCCACTGTAGTTAGCTTTTCTTTTAGGGAGTAAAAAAATTCAGATATCGATATATTGGCCGATATATATATCTATATATACACTTTGTGAAAAAGATATGTAGTGAGAGCAGGATATTTTACAGTTTAGCAATAAACTTTAAAGTCCAAAATAACATCAGTGCACTGAAACGGTAAACTTCACTGGGAATTAAAATAAGTAAATATAATTAAAAAAAACATAGACAAGAAATCAAATATACATAAAATGCTGCCTATATAATTTGACTTGACCCAAGTATTTCCACTGCATTATTGCTTCTTAATAAGAGTAATTATATCAGCGCATATCAGAGAATATATGCGCCGATACCCATATACTGTATCTGTGATCGGCCGATAAAATTGGACGGGCTCTAATCAGAAGGGATCAGACTAAATATTGCTTTTTAGTGAAAGCTGGTAAATGACTGAACAATTAGCTTTAACTTGAGGCAATATTTCATTTAGTGTTTGAGTGTCAGTTTGTGTAAATAGTGTAGATCACAGCCTCTCGGTGTGGGTGTTTATGGTGTGTGTGAGCTTTTCCCCTCATATGGAAAGAGCAAAGCATCAGTGGAATAAAACTGATGATGTTTGTTTGAATAAAGCCCTAAACACGAACAAGACTGAAAACATGTCCTGCACTCAGCTGTCTGTTTAGTGTGTGCTGTCATTAGGTGATTTGACTTTGTTTCTAAATATGTCAGAAAAAGCTCAGTTTTGTTATGGGGTAAATCCGTGTGTTTCTTACCCTGGATGAATTAATGACTGCCATATGATTAATAGAGGCAATAAATGAAGGACCACCATGATGATGGAGAGAAAGAAGGCAGGATAGGCTATATTAAGCACTTTTGTGGGGCCTTTTTTTAACCATTTTTGTTGACAGTGAAATTATACAGTTCAATTTTGTGCCAGAAGTAGCTGGGAAGATTCATGTTTTATAAATTTACTGTAAACTGTGTTTTTCAAGGCTTTAAGAGATAATGAGCCATGCTCTTTCCCCATTATTAATGACCATAACCTTAAAATATGCCAACAGTGTATGGAATATTAAGAGGTTTTCAGAATATTTCATTGCTGTAAACATACAGTATGTTTATCTGAAGTGTTGTGGTGCCAAATGTAGCTGCAAAGCATCCCAATATCCACACTGTAGGTGTAGATAGTTTGAAACTGCAGGCAAATGAATTAATAAAATAATCTATTAATTAATTAATCAATCAATCAGAGCTAACTTAAATATATATGTGATTAAAGTGATACTCCAAAGTGTTCAACCCTATAGTTCAGTTAAATGTTGTACTATATTTTATGTATTTATTATATGTCAAATAAAAATCCAACATGAAACTGACTGTATATTTTCTATGTGTCTAGACTGACAGTGTACCAGCTCGCTGGAGTCATTAAACATTGCAAACTGAGCATTGAGAAGCATAGAAGCGTAGGGGTCGGACGAGTAAGAGGCAGATGCATCCACATTCTTCAGGGTTGATTATTATAATAACAATAAAGATACGTTTAACCTGCATGCATACCGTATATATGTGCATCAGACAGTTAAACATATTGCCTGAGTGAGTGAGTGAGTGAGTGAGTGAGTGAGATGCGAGATTCATGAGATATGGTGCTTTACATCTAAAAATATAATGGCAGATGGATAATGCTAATTGGCTCTTTGAGATTCTAAGAGGAGGAAAGTGATGGAACGGACACATGGTCCTGTCGGCACGCAGCGTGTTTAATCTGCTCTGCCAACTAAACAAACACACACACGGTTAAACCTGCACTCTGATAATATAGGGATGCAGAATGTCAAGCTAATCCATGAGGAGTGGGTTTTATCTAAATCTTCCTCTATGTATTCTCTCGTGTATTAGTGTCCACAGGGTTTCTCATGTAAAAGAGCCTGAACCTGACACAAAACTCTTTTGTAGACACTAGGATGGCATATTTCCATATCTCTCTGTACTTTTATTTCTGGCAGCATATTTAATTCCACTGCCATTAAACCACTTACATTTTTTTTTAATTACACTGTTTAAATTTCTACATGTATATTTTAGGGAAGTACAAGCCAAGAAAAAGTATCAGTTTATTTGTTTTCTGCGCATGATTTGTGCGTTGTTGATTGAGGACAGACCGAAAACCCTGCCAGTTAATGAGAATGTAAAGTGCATGGTGTACACATAATACATTAACCTCATTCCTCTTAATATTCAGAATAATCTTTGCTCACCAAACTATAACACAGAGAAATTCTTCAAAGTCATGGGACATTACTTCCACGATATCCCAATTCATCTTTTTCAGCTTGTTTCATCTTTCTCAACAAACAACTGTTTTTAGGAAAATATGCTGGTGCCAGAAATGTACTACATGACCATCTGAGAAAGACCTGAACATTTTCCACCTCCAGCAGTGCAGCTTTGTAGTTGACCCTGACCTCTGACCTGTCGGTAAAAAGGGGGTTTAAAAGAAATAATTTCTCTGCAGGGAGCAATAAAGTATCATGTTAACATCATGGTCTCCTTCCTTTTTTTTTTCTAGCCTCAGTCTGTTGAATAGAATCAAATTGTAGTTTTATAAACATTCAGAGACTATAGATGGGGTTCATAAAAAAACTTATATCCAATGAAAGGCTGCAAACACTGAGAGTTAAAATCCCAGTGCAGAGTTTAAAATGCAAAGGTTTTAGATTAGTAAAGAAATTGTGTCTGCCCAAAGAACATGTGCTCTTCTTAAAAAACACTTACAGTAAACCACCAGCACAAACACAGACATTTTTTTAATACCATTAACACTGGAATACGTGATCCTGACTGCACACAAACCTTCAGCTGACTGAACCAGAAGCTGCTCTCCTCCCGCCCCCGCCTGTCTAAGATGATGGAGCTGCAAACAGAGACATAACTCCGTTGCAATACACTTCTCAGATTTCTACATGTCTCCCACATGTCCTCTGGCATTGCTCCTCAGATCCAGCACAACCTATCACTAAATCACCTCTAACCCACAGTACAGGCCTAGCTTGTGGGATAGTGAAGCAATGTGAGCCCCTGCTGACCTCTCTGTAGCTCTACTGTCCCCTGTATCGGTAAATCAGTCGGCCGACGCTTTCCCAAGGCTGCTCTGACTCTGAAGGTCAGAGACAGGGAGGATGTGACCTGAGAGGTCATAGGCCATAGGGAAAGTAGTTTAAGGCCCTGAATCCCACTGAGAGAGGGAGAGTAAAAGACAGCAGGGAAAGAGAGTGATGGGGTCTGATATACATAAGCAAAAAAAAAAAAAAAAAACCCAGAGAGGCAAGGGTTGAGTGTTTGATGGATAGAGGAATGAACTTGTGAAACGACATCCTTCTGTGGTATGCTATGTAGGGAGGGAAACACAAACATACACACACACACACCGACCCACATACAGCCCCCGGCCTTCACTTGAGAGTTAAGTGAAAATTAATAGTATTATTTAAAGATTATGACTTATTCAGTTTAAACTTCTGAGCCCACAGAGAATAAAACATCTCCATTGGCAGCTTGTTTAAAAGCAGCCATTCCAAATCAGTTTCACACAAGCACATTATATTTCTCAAATGTCACCTAAACTTTAATACGATACTGCCTACTGACTACTCTTACATGGACAGATGACCCGGCTGTTGCACACACTTGGTGTTATTCAAGTTAAGCTGTTTAACTGAACCGTTCAGACCGTGTGATTGAATCTCCCTGCTGCCATAAATAAACCATTTATCAGAAACTTCCCACCATCCAGACACATCAGTACTACTGATAGAAAAGCTTGTGAGGAAAAATTAAAAAGTAAGACAAAAGACCTATTTTTACTTATGTTTCGTTTTCAAGCTTTAGACGTATAAGACAGTAAATTGTCCAGCATGACATGAAAAAAAAACACAATTTGGAATAAAACATGAACAACAGATATTTCTGTGTAACATAATGCATGGCTTTAGGGATGACAATGTTAGTCGTTTCTTTGGTCGGTCTATCCAGCCGTTTGATCGGGAGAGGAGTCTCATGACTTCTCACAGATATGCATTGTTCCCAGAGGATCTATCCTAATGACTTTTGAGCTCTCCTGGCTTTTTTCCTGTGGTGCCACCATGACAATGAGGTTTGAGTGAAATGTCTCAACAAGTACTAGATGGATTTCCAAAACTATAATAAATCCTATCTTTGTGAAGCTTAACTTATTCAGGTTCTGTTGACAAAGACGGAGAGATGTCTGTTTAACCATATGATCATTTTTGACTCTGTTGTTAGTGGTGTTGTATTTGGTCTTTCTAATATTGCGCCCTCTTCATAAATGTTGTTGCTGATCAAAACAATAGAGACACCAAACAACACCTGATAGAATTTGCTATGATGTTATTTAATCATTGGATTCAAACTAAATTGGACACTGCATTATATAAGAGATCAGATGGACACATTAAAGGGTGAGGTGCAGTTGATAAACCAAAATAGCAATTAGATGGTCTCGGTATGAAAGCAATCTAACTGAAAATAGAACACCGACACGGACACACACACACACACACACACACACACACACACACACACACACACACACACACACAGAGCTCATAGCGAAGCCACTTCTGGCCCTGGAGTGAGGTGAAAATAGCATTTTCTTCTCATCTGAGGCTTCATTCAAGGTTAGCCAAGTGAGAAAGAGCTTACCACACGATGTGTTATAGCACAGCCTCACAGATATGTGTCTCTCAGATAGGTGGAATATTGACTCCTCTACCTCTCTTTGTTTTTGCTGGGGAGTTTTGATAGCGTACAGTGGGGGATCCCTGTTGTTTGAGGTACTATGTATTCAGTTTTTGTCAGCCATGTTAGTGTAGTGTGATAATTAAATAAATTCCACAGGGGATGTACACAGCCTTTAGGCTGGCAGTTTCTGAAAACTTGAGAGGGGGGTGGATCAGTTTGATTGTTTCAGAAGTGTATTTTTTCCTAACCACGGACTGTGTTTTAGACATATTGTACAGGTGAGGTGTTACAGCCAGGTACATGTGCACAAAAGCAATTTATAAAAAACATTTTCTGAGCTGCAACTCATTAATCAAAGTGATCAAAATCCAATGCTGTGAACATTGAAATTCTATTGTGAATCTCTGTAGTGGCAGTTGATATCAAGACTTGGAGACGGTTGCTAGCATCTTGTTATTGTTCTGCTGAGGCTTTTTAAATCGATAAACACTGAGGAAAGAGGGGAGAAAAGAGGTTGGAAGCCTCATAGACAGGGCACGAACCTCTGCAATTGATTCAAAGATATAAAAGCGTGAGAATTAGATGATTCTGTCTTTGAACCTGGGAAAATGAATGCACTGCATGTGTTCAGGAACAGATTTTATGTGAAGAGATTAGTGTTGTGAAATCACACAATTGAGTGTGCACTAATCAATTATGTATTGAAGGGGTTTCATTCATGTTGTTTGGCAACTGGATAATAAGGTTAAATACATACTCCAGTTCAGTACCTGAGTTGCCCTGAACTTAAAGCAATTATACAGATATGCAAGGGGTGTGATTTACTTTGATTTATAACTTTGTGTAATTAATGATGCTGTAATTGTAACTGCAATTTTTTATTAGTAAACCTTTAACCCAAATTAATTGTTAATAATACATTCTGTAATGTAGTGTCCGGATTTCCTGGAGGCTTTTTAACAGTTTATATATTGGTGTTATGGGTGAAATCCAAATAATTGCTAATTATGATTATGAAATTATGGTTATGAGGCACAGGTCTTTTTCCCTGCCGTTTGTTCTTTTTCTCTTCATTTGCTCGTCATCTTGTTCGTGTCTCAGTTCTGCAGTCAGCAGAGTAATATTTCCAAGCAGACAGCTCAAATGAATGATCCCATCAATATCTGTGTTCCCTCATCAGCACATTCATAGTGGCTGTCTATGGCAGTGTGCATGTGAGTGTGTGGATGTGTGTGTGTGTCTGTACAACAGATGGGCCTCTGTAGGGAGCAAGGTGTGTATGTGCCCATCTCCTGTCGTCCCCCCCAGGACCCATAAAGCATGTAGAACAAACAGGCTAATTAGTCCTACACACACACACACACACACACACACACACACACACACACACACACACACACACACACACACACACACTCAGTGAAGTCATATATAAACTTTATATACCAGCCACTGGTTTATGAAACCTTTTAAATGCCACTGCATTAACTCATTAATACATGGTGATGGAGTTTATATTATTTATTTTTGCACCTCATAAATTTCCTATTCTTATCTACGGAATATATTTGTTAATGGAATAATAGACATTCATAAAAGTCACATAAAAAAAAACAACAAAAAAAAAAAACATTTTCTCCTTCATCTTCAGTCAGTCAAATCACATCAAACACAATTCTCTCATTAGGTGCTAATTGACTAATGTAACTTCATACACATCTGAGAATGACTGTAGAAAGGAACATTAGACGTAATGTAAGTTACCAAAGCCTTTGTGTTCCTTCCTCCTTTTGTTGTGGCAAATGTTGGGGCCAACAGATACAGTATGATCCATCAGATCCATGGGAGGTTGATAGGAGCTGCGCTTATTCAAGCACAACCAGGATTATTCAAACATGTCAGGCTGAGACACCAAGGCCAGGCTGCTGACAAATAAGAGAAGCTGGTCAACGCTTGCTGTTTGTTGACTATATGTCACATAAACTGCATATTGTGTCTCCGCATTAGTGTTCCATATCATTTACAGCAGCTCTACATATTTCAATATTTGTGTGGATGGATTACATTTAATCCCATCCACATCAACAAAGGAAACAAGCAAGTTTCTAGATTTCACATCGGTACAAGGGAAAAAAAAAAAGTAAACATGAGGATTTTCATGGTTTTTAATATAAACTTGGATACACAGTACACAAGGTCAACGAAATAGACGGTGTGTGTTTACATGTGTGTGTCTGCGTTAAGTTCTCCTTTGGGGCCCCTTTTGTGAAGCCACTGTCATGCACCTCCAGTCATCAGATAGAAATGAATCTGTGTAGAGCTGGTGGCTAACTCTGCCTCTGTCTGACTCTGTCTCTGTTAGTACGTGTGTGTGTGTGTGTGTGCGCGCGCACATACAGGGGTGTATATGTGTGAGTGTGTGTTTTCCACAGGGTACGGTTGAGATGAATGTGTGTTTGTCAGTGATGAATCTCCTAAATCTGTGAAACACTGGTGTCCTTGAACTTCAAGGTCTGCCATATGCTGCCCAGGACAGAGCCACGGGAAATGTATGTATAAAAGAGAGCGTGTGTGTGTGTGTGTGTGTGTGTGTGTGTGTGTGTGTGTGTGTGTGTGTGTGTGTGTGTGTGTGTGTGTGTGTGTGTGTGTGTGTGTGTGTGTGTGTGTGTGTGTGTGAGAGATGGAATAATACCTTCAGGCAATAGTCTCAGACCAGCGTGATGTCTGCTGGATACCTTCCGTTTCACAGAGGTCACTGGGTCACGCTGGGACGTCTCTAACGTTGCCATGACGAGCTTGATTGGTGAATTTGATCCCTCACCCTATTTTACACATTTTTCATTCATTTTTCAATTTCTCTGGTATGACTGATCTGACTAAAATATTACCTCACCCAGCAAGATGTGTCAAAAATGTCAATTTCAGTAAATAACATTAATATAGGACACAACTACAAGATAAGACTTCCCTTACTAAACAATATGATGTTCGGTTCATCAAACATCCGCCATTTGTGTCCTGTTTTTCTTTCCTTCTATCTTCTGTTCTGTAAAGAGTTGTGGGTGACCTTGAATTTGATTTCTCTCTTTAGTGAAAAACAAGCAATGCATAGTCAGTTCAGTGTAAGAAGATATGAACTAGTACAGTACAAAAGTAAACCTCTGAAAAATTCTATTAGATTGAGATTGCCTCTTATCTTTTTTTTTAATAATATTGAATCACATTTTCAATTTTCTTCCTGCCTTGACCAAACTAAAAATGAATGAACCATCAGTCAGCGACGATAAGAGTGGCTCTTATTTCCCTTCAGCCTGCTCTGTCTGAAGTGTTTACAGTTCTGCTTTCACACGGTGACTGTGGAAAGTGAAGTGTAAAATAAACAGACTCCCTCTTTGCAAAGCCTCTCTCCAACTAAGTCCTTCAGTTGTGGGAGAGGAAGAAAAAAAACCTTTTGAGAGGTAACCATATCCAATGTCATCTCTTTCCTCAGGAGATGGATGATAATGTGTTATCATCCAAACACTAGATGAGTTTTGGAGAGCCGACGAAAGATTATTTAGGTAGGAAGTGGCAGTGATACAGTGTACAGCATATATATTTCAAAAGAAAAACAATTCTGTTTAGACACCTTAAATCAACCAGGAGGAGTCATTAGTGCAGTGACAAGGATGTGATCCCTCTCTGGCTTCCCAGCCACTGAACGAACACTGCCAATTATGTTTGTTCGAATGAATGAATATACCGCTGCTAGATTCATTTCCCAGCAGTGGCACTGGTCAAACGGCCCCCCAATAAAACATTTTAACTGAAATTGTATTCCACGTTTATCTAGCAATATGGGTTTCAATAAACTGTAGAGTTTTGCATCAGTTTAAACAGTGTTACAGGGGCTTTTGTTTTTACAAAGTAAATGATCAATATCATTGTATTTCCTTTCCCAGTCTATAACAGGGCTGACAGGTAGAGACCAACAACCTTTCACGCTCACATTCACAATTCAGTGTTGCCAGTTAGCCTAACCCGCATGTGTTTGGAATGTGGGAGGAAGCCGGAGTACCTGGAGAAAAAACCCACCCAGGTACAGGGAGAGCATGCGAACTCCACAGAGAGAAAGCCCCCAACCATGAACCTTCTTGCTGCAAGACAACAGTGCTAACCACTGTCAAACAATAAGCACATCTCAGACTAAGCCACACATGTCTACCTCATGATCAGGGGCGGACAGTAGTGAAGTACTTTTACTTCAGTACTGTACTTAAGTACATTGTTCATGTATTTTCCTTGCTGACCTCATCACTGCCTAAAAAAAAAATACAAAAACAACAATAGCTATCCTTTTGTTGATTCAATTGTATTTTCATGGCCATTTGTAAAGGCTTTATAGAATATTCTACAAGCTTATTATTCTACAGGTCCTACAAGTATCTCAGTGTATTCAGTAGGTTGTTTCAGAGTCATTCGGTTCTGTAAATAAACTGTGGAACAATACAACAATGTGTTGACATAAAACAATGTATTTCTATTTTGCAAGCACAATTTATTTCACTCTTGTTGTTTATTTTGACTCATATTTATTGATGATTTATTTTAATAGGGATTGTTGTATTTATATTTGTATAGCTTGTACAGCACTTTGGTCAGCTGAGGTTGTTTTTAAATGTGCTTTAGAAATAAACTTTGACTTGACTTGACTTGTCCACCTCTGCTCATGATGGTAAACAAGGGGAGGAGTCTAGGGATCAACAAGTCATTAGGATTCATCATCTGGGAACCATGAATTGTTGCACCCTGTTCATACAGTAGATATGAAGATATTTTCACAACTTAAGTGAAAGCTTTGACCTGCTGCTGGCACTGGAGGAAAGTGAGGGGATCACCAAAGTCACGAGGATTTATCATCTGGGGATAAAGAATGTGTGTACAACATTTCATGGTAATCCATTCAATAGGCGTTGAGATATTTCAGTTCAGATCTGTGCTTTACAGATCATTTAAGTCCTTTTTATCTATTATCTTTTTTAATTCATTTTGTGCTGCAACTACAAAAGAAATCTAAATTCTTACCCTTTTTATTTAATTTTTTCATTATGTTCTCATCCGCAGCTTTATCTCTACTCATTTCTTGTGATCCTGTCCATGATTTAAGTAGAGAATATGACTGTAACTAATGACTGTCAAAAACTGCTTCCATCCTGGTACAAATTCCTGCTACTTCCATGCAAACAATAGTTTTCAGTTGCAAGGGTTTAAATGAGCAGAACTCAATGAGATTATGTCTTGTAATGTGATGAAGACTGTAATGTAAATGCTGGAAAGAATGGAAGCAGGGCGAGAGACAGCTGTGACATGCCTGCTTATTTTACACCATACATGTACTGTAGATCAAGTGAGAAGCACTATGTCAACAATAACAACATGAAAATGTACTTTATTATATATATTAAACTTGAGAGTGAGTGAATAAGAAGACATATGACCCATGTGTTTTTAAACAGTAGCCTTGAATATTCAAGTTTGGGAATGATGGGATGATTTATATCTATTTTACTTTGTACTACTATTTGGGTCTACTTTATCATATCTATTTGTAAGGACAGTTCCAAGGAGCTTCCTATTAATTAAAAGCTGTCATTGAATTTATCAGCCACCATCCATCAAGTCTACTTCACAGGAAGGAAATGAAAGTAAACATTTGAACCTGTGAATGACATCTTTATCTCGGAGAGTGGACTGGAAGGTTCATTCACAGATCCAACTTCAGCTCCACCAGATGACCTACTTGTGTCGTCTTTGGTTGTACAGCAGCATCACGATGCTTTCAGTTCTAATGAGTAATGCAAAAAATACACTCTATAGTTCTTATTTTGTACTGTGAAGCATGAGATAAAGTAAAATAAAAGCTTTTTTTTTTTTTAAGATACATCCTTTGGCTGCAAAAACTATCGTGTATCTGATGCATTCGGTATTTTGGTGGATGAGGAACTATCACTTTGTGTGTGTGTGTGTGTGTGTGTGTGTGTGTGTGTGTGTGTGTGTGTGTAACAGCCAGGCTTCTTGCCAAGAGGCTGGGTGTAAAGGGGGGAGTATGGAAACAGCAGGTTTATTTCTCCTGAGTTCATTGTTCATATTGAACATAATTAAATTACTTGTTTTCTCCTGTTTCAAGTTAAGAATAATTGCTCTGTGCACATGTATGTGCTTGTGAGTGAGTGTGTGTAAGTTTATGTCTAAGGAAATGAATTACTAACCGTGTGTATTTGCTAATGGACTGTGGCCAGTAAACACGGTGTTTAAGATGTCCACAAGCTGCAGCTGAGTGCTAAATAAAATAATGGAATTCTCTTTTCTCTTGCCTGCTTCCCTTCTTTTGCTTTCCCTCCAGTTTCAGCCTGCCTCTGTTACTTATGAAAAGAAAATAGCACTCAGATTTCATTGTGCTGCCAAGTTCATTTCCTGAGCAAGCATTGTGCTCGCTGGATAATTGTTGAGTCTTTTCAAAAGTCAGATCCTTGGAGAAAGCTCGGCGGTGCTGCTGAACATGTGTGAAGGGCGTTTGTGTGTGTCTGCACATGCATGTTACCAGTAAACGAACATTAACCTACTGTAGCAGCCTGTGGGATCTAAAACTATTATCAGTTGTTGGAGGTGAACACCTTGTTTTTCTCCCTATCCTCGCAGCCTGTTTGTATCACATTTTTTGTATCACATTTTTTGTTGAAAAGGTTTTATCACCATCATTATTTTCTATTCTTAACATATCCCATCTGGTCTGGGGAACGCTTTAGAATCTCTCAGAAAAAGCTAAAGGACAAGGCAGGCGAGGAGGATGCTGGGAACGTATGGCCTGCTGCCACCATGACCTGACCTGGATAATCAGGGGAAAATGGATGTAGTGAGTGGGTGTTTTAATTTTGGACACATCACCTCTCTTCCTTAATCTTTAGGATCAGACTATGATCAGAATTTCAGACTTATTATAAGCAATATCTTATTCACCCTGAAATAATTATTCCGAAAAGTAATGATTACAGTGATTACAAAGGGCATTTGAATATAAATGACAGCTATGAATTTAAAATTTTTGTATGCGCAAAGACACATTCGAAAACATGACTGCGGGAAATCTCTATCTCGTTGATGGTGATAGCAGTTCAGAATCGCTGATGGAAGAGATGAAGTTGAATGAGGTTTTTGCTAATTAAATAGCGTCATTGTAATTCCTCTCTGTGGCACTCACTCTGCCTCCCTCTTTCTCTCTCCCCATCTCACTTCCTTTGTCTCACACACACACGCACACACACACACACAATGGCACAGTGCTTTGTGTGCAGCAGAGCAGGAGGTCTCGGAGGCCTAATCTCGGAGCTAGCAAGGTACAGCCATAAAACTGACAGGCCAACTAATTATCCCAAAAATTACAACATCTTAATGTTCCCGCTCACAGCAATGTTCACTAGGAACTGAGGCTGTGTGTGTGTGTGTGTGTGTGTGTGTGTGTGTGTGTGCATGCACGAACGCTTGCCTATTTGCTTGTTCTCAGTGTGTGTGTGTGTGTGTGTATATGTCTGTGTGTGTTAGAGAGAGTGTTTATTATGCCGACAGCTGGAGGTGGTCTCCTGCATGCAGAGTAGAGAGGACAGATGTGTGTTGCGGCTCTTTGTTCTGGTTCTGCACTGCTTACACTACTCAAACTCAGAGAGGCAAAGGGGTTTAGGACTCAACACTAGACAATACCTTTTTTTAACTGAGATTCTTAAAAAACATATTTTTTTTCCCCTAATGTTTTAGATCTCTGTATCCCTCTCAGTTTGTGTCCTACCCCTCCTCTCCTTTTGTGTCTTGGTCTTTGTTGCATGTTGTGAGCCCCATGTAATCCTTTGGCTCTGTTCTTGTCTGATGTCCCGTAATGTTCACAGCCATACCTAATCTCGCTGCTCTGTGATCAGCTGACTGAACTGATACATTCATTAGTTTATTCTGTCTGCAGGTGAAACAAAAAGGAAACACAGTATCCTCATAGATACGAACCAACACTGATCGTTTTTTATGGTGAAATTGTTTGTTAAGAAAGAAAGAAAGAAATCATAGCAGCCCCCCTCTCCTTCTACAGCTGTCAGTGGCAAGCCGGAGGTGAATGTAATCCCTGGGTTTCTATGACAGTAGATAGGCAGTGTGATAAGAACTGTGCAAATACCATCATCGATTCACATCCCTGCTAAGGCTCCAATACCCTGTCGGAGAGCAGGCACAGGATTACAAAAGGAACAAGCAGGGATTTACCCCTATCTTGTTCTGCTCCTGACAAAATACCGCAATGACTTGTCAAGCTACCGTATTACTGAGGTATGGTTATTATAATTACAAAGAAGCGTTGACATATACAGAGATTATCTGTGGACTGTGAATACATGCAAATAGCATCGGTGACATCGCACATTCAGAAACTGAATGCAGTAATAAGACACAGAAGTAGCCACTATTCTCCTGAGAGTTATTTCTAACAATATTGAGTTTTTATGTTTATGTTGCATAAAAATTGCAAAGGTGTGTTAGCTGTAGCATATATAGATGCACCAGCTTCGTGTGTGTGTGTCTGGCTATGATGTCTGTATGTGTTTCGAGTAAATAGACAAAATATATTGCAAATTAATAAACAATACTATTCCGCTGGTGGTGGTAATTCTTCAGTCGGGTGCCACTGAATCGTTTCGGAAAAAGAGGGTGCAGCAGGAGGAGGGAATTGAAAGAACGCTAGTCAAACCTCACACAAACGATGACATTTGTGCTTCATGTGTTAACTTGAGCAGTGTTAGTTTCCTCATCGCTCCACAGGTTTGATGTTCACGTCTTCTGCAATGTTTCATGCTTCCAGTGGAAAAGCATCAGTGGACATTCCGACACCTCCGCTTTTTTATGCGCAAATTGAAAATGCACATAAGACCAGGTAGATAGAAAGACTTATGTTTACCTCAACCTCTGATTGAACTACCTGCAAATTTTTTGCTCAAGTTGAAACACAAGCTAAAGATTTGCTTGGGCGAGTCTGAACATCTGATTGCACAGCCTCAGTCGAATTTTTACCTAATCACATCTTTCCATTGACTTTACATGCAACTACTTTGCCATTGCGTTCTGTCTGACTACACAGTAAAGGCTTTAAAAGTAGTTTCAAATCATATTTCTGAATGTTTTCTATATATATATATATATTTTTTTTTTTTTTTTAAACACCTTTAAAGAAACATAACTGCCTATCCTGTCTGTGGCTCTCGGCTCCAAGCTGAAGATGGCTCATTAAAAATGGGTCAGTTATATATACAATTTTTGATTATTACAGTTTTTGTTATTTTCTAAAACTGCTGGACACTTTAGGTTTTAGAAAATGTTACTCAAACAGGAATGAATGGTATGAATGGCACAAACAACAATTTTGTAACAGTGGGTCTCACTGTTGTGTTTCTGGACAGCAATAATCTGTAATGAATCAGAGGAAAAGGCACATCATTACAATACAGAGGCCACATAATATGTTCTCAGAGCACTTTTTATTTGAATGGTAACAATCGAACATTCAGGATTGAAGTGAAAGCAGAGGAAGCTCTCTTTCTTTTTATTTGACGGGGGAAAGGTCATTTTTCGATTCACCATCTGTCTTTTGACTCTCTCCTTTTAATTCTTCCTGTTCCATTTTGATACCCCAATTTTAATGCCTCCGCGCTGGCGGGTTGTCCGTCCGTCAGTACGTGCAAACATACGTATGTACGTTGGTCCCATTCTTGTAGACACAATATCTCAGTCCTTGATGGAACTTCTTCAAATATGGCACAAACCTTCACTTGGACTCAAGGATGAACTGATTAGATTTTGGTGGTCAAAGGTCAAGGTAATGGGGACCTCACAAAACCTGGTTTTGGCCTCGTGAACACAATATCCCCTTAAAGCTTTGAAGGAAATGTCTTCAAATTTGGTACAAATGTTCACTGGGAGCAGCGAACGAAATGCTTTGCCTACCACAGTTTGTGATATAAGATACAGGCTTTCAAATGTTCAAAATCATTGGTGGTGCTAATTCTCTGGTTCGGTGCCACTGAACCATTTCAGAGGAGGGTGCAACTGGTAAATGTATTGGGTATTCACAGATTTGTCATCATAAGCATCGGCCATATACCTGTCTAACTGTAGCTTTTACAGTTTTTTTTTAGATGTATTGCAACAGAGGAGTAAAAAGAAATGAAATTTCTGCTTCAACTTCCTACACACACACACACACACTCTCACACACACACACACACACACGTGGCAGGTGTGAGGCACACTATTTTGCTAATGCCTCAAGGTCATTATCTCTGTCCCCGATTAGTTAGGAAAAAACGAAAGCGAAGCCAGGGAGAGTTCATGAAGATTATGAATACTGCATGAGAGCTACAGAACAAAAGGTTTCAGGGCAAACATCTTTTGAAAGTCCAATTCATTCTCATGGATCCCTTTCTTCTCTAAAGTACTGCGCGCAAAGACAAACTTTTTCTCACTGTCAAAAAAGTCTGACTAGTAATTTTAGAAGAAAAGATGAGAGGAGAGGATGGAGATAGAAAGACTGATAAATGGAGATTGGCAAGAGATAGGGAGGGAGACCAAGAGAGGGAAGAAGGATGGACATCTGGGTCACAGTGATTGAACGGTAAATTGATTTGGAACGAGTTTGAGGAGCCAGGGCAGGTCAAAGCCACCATCTATATTACAGCCCCAGACTATTCATCTCATCTACTGATGAACCGTCTCGTCTGTTCATTGGAGAAAAGAAGTGAACAGAAGAAGGCAAGACAAGTACAGTATATAGTAGAGAAAATGAAGGGGTGTTGCAGGTGAGGGATGCGGAACATTGTAGACAGCTGACAGCTCATGAAAACAAATGTTATTTTGCGTTGTTTGCCGGAGATGACGATTTCGAATTACGAAGTCGAACTGAAAATTAAACACTGCGTAAACAGTGTCCTAGCATCAAGCATGTGGGTGGGCGACGACTGAGGACAGGTGTTGCTAGGAGACATGCGATCGACATTACATGGTGAAGCATCACCATGGAACTTGGACTGTGTAGTCTACCAACATTGTTATGAGACATCTTTTTTTTTTAATCTTTTTTTTTTTACCTTTTTCAGTCCACAGAGCCTTAGTTTTGTAAAGTTAACATTTTAACAACAGCATTCAACAACTAGCGGGAAGCTAATTAGCCTAGCACGATGCTGGTTAATTTGCCTGTGTGAGTAATGATATAGGCTAATAAACTATTTTTGGTGCACAACCATACAGAGTTATGTTACCGGAACTAACATTGTCAGTGAGAACCAGAAGATTTTTCCCTCCAAAGCACATTAATGTGGAGGTGCACTGTCGCTGTATGATTATGTATAAACATACAGGACATGTTTTTTTTCTTTTTGCTCATTACAATTTTGACCAAAGACTTACTTAAATGATGGATTGGATTCCAAACAGGGAAAGATTAAAGCAGCAGGACATGGTATATTGTGTACTGGTTCATAACCATCATAAAATAAGATCCAAATCAGAATCATGTAGGATTTTAACAAGAGCCACACACAGTCACGCCCTGCCCTATTAGCCATCGTTCGTTACTTAATCTCTACTGGACAAAGGTCTTTCACCAGCAGCACCGGTCGGACTGGTTCAGTTTCTCACTGTAACACTTCACCTTCATCATTAAAACAGTGATTAGGGTTAATAGGTGTGGATTATAGCTCTACAGCACCCCCTGCTGCTTGTCCTTATCATAATTCAGATTCACTGTGGCAGACTCAAAGCAATAGGGTGCTAATTTATTGATGTCTGTCGGCGGTGGTGTGTGGTAACTGAAGAGGTACACTTACTGTTTTTTGTGAAAAAGCAGTAGCACTGGCCATACTGACTGGTGTATTCCCTGCACTACACTATTGGTCTGTAGGAAATATGTGTCTCAACATGTTTCTGTGCAGTGAGACCAGAGATTAAAGTTACACAGGGAACAGCACTCCTGTAAGAGATACAGATTCACGGGTTTACACAAAAAAAAAAAAAAACACAGCATGAGAAAATGCATGTATGGTCTGTGTCGGTATCAACAACAAGCAAACCATTGTGCATAGATAGAAAACACAGATGGAACATAAAGATAGATAGATTAATGTCATGGGAGATAGTAGAAAAAAAGATGAAGAGGGATCAAAGTTCAACATCAAATGTGCACTCATGGAGATGCACAGAGATGACAAGAGTGGCTGCCCCAAAAAGGCTCCAATACATCAGCACAACAACAGGTTTACGAGAAGTGCTGCTCCGGTAGCTAGTGCAGCTGTACTGTAGAGCACAGATGAAAAGGTGTGGCCATCCACTGACAGAAAAGAAAGAGGGGAGAGTGGAAATCATGTGGAAAGAGAAGTGGTCAGGCTGTGGTTTGATAAAACACTTTACAAGTGAACACAACCTCATTTTTTATTGACCCAGTCTCGTGTTACATCATCTGGTCATTATTTTACCTTTTTGTACTAATTTCCTGTTCAAAAGAAGCCATTATCCACGCCAGGGCAGACTCCTTGTCTGCAGCAAACACAACTTTTCTCACCTTCATTCAACCACTGACAAAGGTTCGTATGAAATGTGTCCGTGTGAATTGTGGGTGGTGGAGTAAATTAGTGTGGGAGCAGGTGTTCAGATGGCAGGCTGAGAATGATGTGTTACAGATGTGTGACCGTATGATTTTCATCATCATCATCACGTTCATGAGACAATGTGGCACTGGCTTTTGTTGACACATCCCATGTCCATGAGAGTGGACACGAGAAGGGTAAAAAAAATAAAATGTGTGAAGAAGAGAATTACACTTCCCTTCCCAGCGGCATCGCAGAGTGAAGCAAACATGGGCAGTAGCTACAGGTGGACTCAGTTGTGAAGTGCTTTGTTCTTGTCAATAATCACGTGGCTTGAAATTGCTTCACACCTTAGTTTGTGGCGTCCTGCATGTTCACACTCTCACAGCCTCCTAAGCTTTGTTCAGTTCTGTCAGATTGGAGTTGTTTGTTTCACTGTGAAAGATAATCACATTGTCCGACTTTATTTCATCCATAATTTGAAACAACAGTTTTTGGCAATGGACTGTAAACTTTCCAGGTTACTCCTGTCAGGTTAACAGTAGCACGAACAATGTGAGTTAAAGTTGCTCTAATCAATAGTTGCATATTAACAATGGATCAAATGACTATGTGTGGTGTGAAGGCAGTCGCTTGTGATAATGAACTTACTTGATCATCTGAGTGCAGTTCTCCCCACCTCTGCTGTATATTTTAGCGTCTTCCAACTCATTTTTTTTTTCGTTTTTACTGCTCACAACTTTGCTGTCTGGTTTCGTTCACTGTTCTCAACAACCTCATTCTCAGCAGCAGCAGGTATCTGTCTTCTGTTCACTACCTGCCAGGCACCACTGACAGACAGACAAAGTTTGGCAACCAGCTAATGAACTTAGTGGAACATTTAGCAGCTAATGAAACATTTTCTTTTTCTTTCAGGAGATTGTGGAAAGAAAAACAGAACTGAAAATAGAGCAATTATCAGACTTACACTCACCAAGTGACAAGAAACACAACTTGAAATCAATGTTAATGCTGAATGTGTAAATGAGCAATAATTTGTCAACATGTTGGCCACACGGCGAAATCACTCACTCAAACTTTGGAGGGGACTGTGCGGAATGTGTGTGTTGTTTGAGTAATACAGTATCAGGGTTTTTCCTGCATAGAGGATTGGGAGGTGGCCGTCAAATTCCATGCCGCCTCCGGCTCCTGAAAAAATTCTAGTAGGCCTACTTGTTTTCTCGGTACTCGGTGGATTTGACGTTTATAACTGCAATTGCGGCTGTACGCCACAAAGACAATGTAGTGGCGCGGTATCGTAATCCGTGCATCAGGCAGAGCCATCCAAAATTGCCAAAGAAGAAGAATACTAATGCACCGGATTTTCTGTCTGCAGAAGGAGACCTGATTTTGCTGCTATTCAAACAAGTGAATATTATCTCTTTTACACCAAAACACACTCAGCTTCTTGAAAAGTTTCCCCAAATTAATGTTACATAATGTTAATTAATGGTTATGTTTTTTTTTGCAGAAATGTCTCAAATCACAGATAAATCGGATCGTGAGGACAGGTGAAACAGAGTGCAGACATCATTAGTTCTTCTAATGTGGGACAGAAAGTTAATTCATGTTACTGACGAGATACGGTTAATTTGTCAGGTCTGAAAGTCGGCCTAGTTCTCAGCCACAAGTGGAAAGTGCCGGTGGAGGAGAGGATCAGAACGTGAGAGAGGAGTCAAGGCGAGAGTACCGAGTCTTTAGGAGTGTATTAAGAGTGTATTGAAGCCGACGTTGTCGCTTTTTACCCGACGTTGTGCACACACATACACAGACATGCGTACTAAGCATGTTGTTCTTTTGTTTCTTTTGTGATACATCACTACCCTTGGTACGATGAATGCTGCCTCCACCCGAGTGTAGCCCTACTAATTAAACACAGAAAAGTATGAGTGTGAATCTGTATCAGCTGATGTCAATGTTTTGGGCAATTACACGCTTGTTTGGCCACAACAACTTTATAATAGTATGTTCATGTTGTGTTTACAACTTGTTACTTCTCCCAAATGGCCAAAAAAAAAAAAAAAGTATGATGCTGCTCCAGTCACCAGCTATCCAGTCAATGTCGCTGCGCTGACTTTACCTCATCTGACATTTGGCACCAAGTCTTATGTCAAAGTTCCTGACCACAGGAGCTTCAGCAAAATGGACATCTGGCTTTGATTACAAACTACCAAAAAAAATCTGTTGGCTTAATTCTGACAAAAATCTGATGGTTAATGTCAAAGACAGAATTTGCGCGAGTGTGAGTGGAGATTGAAATGTTTTCGGGGGTGTGGAGCATTTTAATCAGAACAAACAGTCTCAGCAGACATTAAGACAACAAAGTCCTGACTTGGCATTGACTAAAAACAAACCCAACCCCTGCTGACACATTTTGTCCACTTTGTGCAAAGAGGCTGTAAATGTGTTCTTTTAAGTGGGATGTGGAACACTTGTGTTGGCCATGACTTCAATGGAAAGTTGTTGCTAGGAGATGAGTGATGAATAACAGTTAAGTTAATTAAACATGCTGGACATAAAAATCTAATTCCTTCACAACACCAGTGCATGTATGAGATGCATGATACAGAACTAGAAAGGAAAACAACTAATTTTCTGGGTTTAAAATATGAAAATTATATAAATTCTGTTAGCTGCTTTCTATTCCAGTAGAGTTCTCTGACATATTTTCACAGATAGACATAACATTGTGCATCACTACATACTAAATGTCATGATATATTAAGGTTCACTAAACACATGTATTTATGTTCCCAGGTAAAGAGTAGATAAATGCTTTTGAGTGGCTGATGTCATTTGTTTGGTGGATGCATGTGAGCCTTTATTGTGGCTTTAGGAAGTCCACATGTTCTCACAAGGATTAAAAGATGGTCAAAATCTTGAAAATTGGAACCATTTAACTTTAACTGAAATGATTGTGGCCAAATATGTCTCTTGTAAATTCTCTAAAAAGCCTTATTGAAGCTGTGGGTTATGTTTGTTTTCCTCTGGAATTTGAATGAGCAATAGAGAAAGGGAGGACAAAGAAGAAAGAGGATGAGGAAGTCATTCAAGAAATAGTGATGGATAGATGGGAGGTCAACGCCGTGTTGGTGCACGTGCTTCTTCAGGTCCTTCAACCAGTTCTGTCACATCTTTCAGTGATTCAAAATTTTGAAAGGAGGTTGTGATAAAACAGTTTGCTTTTTAGACTTGTCATACAAATCCTAGATCCTTGACAGAGAAGTCCAACATGGTGAATCTGAGTTGTTGAGGTTTGTAGCTTATAGCCTTCGTTGGACTTAAGCATGGCTTTTCTGAGAAATAATTCCAGCAATTTTTGAAAAGCACGAAAGGTTATTTAACTGCGATAAATGCTGTTCAGTGTTTATTTTCAGAATCAAAAAAGACTCATTAAACCAACGTTTGGAAGAAAAAAAGCCTGCAAGAAAAAAAAAAAAAAAATTTCTAACTAGTTTCCCAAGTTTTGCAAAACAAAGAAAATATTCACAAGTTATTTTGCATGACAATGCAAGATAATAGAAAGTATCAGAAATTGAGACGTGAATAATGGAAAATAAGCGAAAAAAGAGGAAATTGCTTCGGAGCGGCTGCTGTGAGTCTTTCAAAGGTATTTCTGTTTTCTGAAAAGCTGTGAGAGTCAGAGGAGGTAATAATAATACATCAGTGACACAAACTGGGGCTAGGTTGGAGTTTGCTTTTTGTTTTGCTGTTAGGAATTGTGCGAGGGTGTTTATCATTATTGGAGAGGTTTGGAGGAAGGACAGTGTGCTGTGCACAGTACACAGTAGGTGCTACAGCTACAACATACCATACCAACCATCTACACAGTGCTGGGATGCTAATGCACAGCATTGAGATAACACTAATAAAACAGTCAGCGTGGGGTTAGCAAATATTTGGACAGCAAAATCAGACATTTATACTTTTTTAAATCTAAAAATCATACATTGCATTTACCTTAATGTCCCCTCTCTCCTGCCGTGGCCCTCGGAGGTGCATTTACAGATGACAGAACAATAATCATATTAGCATACATGAGGGATTGATTGCTACATGCCTCGTACCGTAAACATCAGACACAGCGACACACACAAACACAAGCCCATTTGGACCCGTTCCCAGTCACAGGGTGGATTAATGACTTTTGGCTGACATTCAGTGCTTCAGTACCTCGTGTATGTGTGTGCGTTTCCTTAGTCCTGCATATATCCATATGGCTGTGCATGTGTGCAAAATGCAAACAACTCTCTCTATGTGATGTATGGATTGGGGATGATAAGCCTGCATTATGAATGAGTAGCACAGAGAGCAATTTATTGTGTTTTTCTTTGCGCACCCTGAGTACATTTTCTCTCCAGCACGATCCAAAGCAGACAGATGACAGAGCATCCCCTCTCTGTCTCTCGTCCTCTCCCCAGCAAAGATCTTTCTCATCTGTCCTCTCACCTCTCGCTCGACTCCCTTCGCTAAAGACTATTTGTCATATATATTTGGGATAATGGATCATGTTGTGGTGGAATGACGGAGGATTCAGCACCGGAGGTTTGAAATGGTTGTCATGTCAAAACTCTTATGTTGCAGATATTTTTCATAAATGTGTCATACACGGATTGTACAATTTACCACCGTGAGTGAGAATGGGTATGTGTCCAGCCAGTACGTGGGTCGTGGGATCATGCTGGTAACGAGGACCTTGGGGAGCGTGATCATTGCACATGAGTTTGATTGAGAGGTAGACTGGATCATGGAGTATAAATCATTTATACATCTCTTCTCCTATCGTATATAACTTTCTTTATGAGATTTTCCCATGAACTTTTCTGCAGGAAACAATTGCGCAATTATTTCATCTCTGTCCAAGCGGTCTGCCGTGTTTGAACCAAGTGAGTGAAAGAAGCAGGAATTTACATATAAAATGTGAACATTTGACATGGGTGTTTGCACATAATCGGATTATACAACTGTAAATAGTATAATAATATGCAAACATTTTGCACACAACCAAAAGAAAAAACATAGCACTTAAATTAAAAATTAATTTGTTGTAACATGACATTTAAACTTTCTAATCAGGTTAAAGATCCAAAGAGAACTTGATTCTAATAGGGTTTTTCCATTTCAAAAGTTTAATTACTGGATAAAAGATGCCTCCTACATAACTAAAAAGTCTGTTCTCAGTGGTTGTGCACTGGAGGCTTCACAGCTTCCAAAATAGGTGTCAGGTCACAAAATCTGGCTCATACATCCACATGTTTAACTGAGTTTTAAGGTGAGCACAGAGAAACCACCTCTTCCAAGAGTCTGACTCTGCACATACATCACTCCACACTGAGGGGTTCAAACATCCAAGTGAAGCAACAGTAGGCAAAATCAATATTTTTTCTTAGTGGAGGAGGACTCTAAATTCAGCTTGTCTTTGGGCAGTAACTTTTTTGTGTCTTACATCTGGTAAGTCTGCATCTATAAATATGTTTTTTAGATGTTTGCTGAAATATGCTGTGGACATCGCAGCAGAATCTTGTCAGAAGTTACTTTACGACAGGGTTTGTAGTAAAGTCGGAGGTAAATCGGAAATTTCAATGACATCTTATTCAAGTCGAGACGCGTGCCGAAATCATTTCATCCACCATGTCCCAGGTAAAAGAAAAAAGAAATGACTTGATTGTACCAGAAGTGGTGCACTGACTATAACTGATCCCCATATCTAATATAACGCTGATATTTCACTCAAACCGTGATTTTGACCGTTAAGTTTTCCACCCATCTTACCAGCCACCAGCACGTTGCTGAAAGCTGTGGAAGGGGGGGCTGCACCTGCCGTGGCTCTGTGAGCCTTATGAAACACATTTGGCTGTCTTTGACTTGAATTGATTTGCCGTGACATCTGGACGCAATATGAGCTTCCAAACACATGCTAGTCAATACACTCGGATAGTCATGCATGGACAAGCATGCACAAACGCATACACACGGACTGTTATCGTTCACACGGCTGCGCCATATCTCTCCGACACGCACACATTTGTGTTACCTATCATGTGAGGACCCTCTCTCAGCCACATGCACACCATTATTTCTCAGCTCTGTGTGTATAATAATACATGCCAATGACCACTAAATCAAACCCTGATTCAAACTATTGTTATATCCTATTATATTTTTATACAACTTAAATTTGCTACTGAACAAAAGTACACGGTTTAACACAGGTAATGAAGATTAGACAGAGAAGACAGAGAAAAAACAGCCACAAAAACTCAGAGAAAGAAAATCCAGGAGATAAAATGTTACAACACTGACCACACTAACTGCTTGATGTGGAATATCTGAAAGAACAATGTGAAAACAGTCTATATAGGAAAAAACTAGCTACAAAATCAAAACCTAAAAAACATGAAACCTAAAAACTTATACATTAAAATACTGTAATACTTTTTTTTTTTTTTAACCTTTACCATTCCATCAAACCAGCCCTCCCAACCAAAAATGATCTCATTTCACAAAAATGTCTCCACTCCTAACGTCTAAATCTCAGATTGGTTCTCACAGAAGAACAAAAACACACACACACACACACACACAGAAACTTGTGCTATTCAATCCTTGCCGTCCTGTTTTAATTTATGGCAAAGAAGGCTGCTCCAGACATTGGTTCCAATTCCCCGTCCCCGCCTCGCCGGTCGGCTCCCACTGGTGTCTCATCATCCATCAGCGGGGGCTGGAGCTGAGGACGACACCCAACTGGGGCATAGCATGACACCACGGCTGTGTTTCCTGTCAAACACACCTCTGAGGTCTCTTTCTAACTCCACTAAGTTTCTGTGCATCATTGCTTTGCTCTTACTCTTGTTCCCGTGTGCCTCTTTGTCATTTCTGTTCTTCAGAAACCTCTACCATGTTATCTCTCCCTGTCTTTCTCTCCTTCTTTTATTGTCCTAATCCCAACCAGTCTGGTTAGCATGACAAAACACCACACACTTCAGCATGTGCAAACCTTTCATGTTGAATCTAAATCAACCTGCCTGAACAGACATTTAAAGACTACAAAGACGTGATGACCTATGGCTATTTTTAGAGAATCAGTTTAAGTTAAACCTTAAACCAGCTGGCATCTACTTGAAGGGGTATAATGATATCAACAAGACATGCTCCAATCAGAAGACAGCCGACCCCTATGTTACTGACTCCAGCGTCTGCATGGAACAGGCCTCCCCTGCTTCCCTTTTTGTGGGAAAGAGATACTTTTCACAAGTATCTGCTGCAAACTTCGGCCAGATTTTCTGTAAAGCTACTTGCAACTTAAGATGTTGAAATACACATCAGACAATTTAGATTCCCAATTTTGACGTTTCAATATGTAATCAGTGATTTAGGGTAGATTTAATGAAGTATACCTTTCTGTGCATTTGCAGTATATAGTTCAACCACAATTTTAAGGATCTGAAATCGCAAGTTGAAAGTTGCAAGGGCATCTAGTTTGTATAATAATTTGCCTTCATATTGGTGATTGTTTCATACTGACGATCCTTGTGTATGGTCATAGCTAACCCTCCGTTTGACTTCACACTACATCTGTGTTAATGCCATGCAAGTCCATTTTAATTTTGGGAGCCTTTCATAAGATTTTGGCCACAAGTGAAAAGTATGTCTCTCCATAAAACTCAAGACATTTCCGCCTCTCTTCTGAGACTCTCCTACATCCTGTCATCCTCTTTGTGTGTGTGTGTGGGTGTGTGCTTATGTGTCAGTATGATGATGATTATGATGATGATGATGATGTATGATGTGAGTGTTTCAGTTTTCCGTGTGGCAGACGACAGACGCTCTTCACAGCGCTTGCTCCGCTGTTTCCTGCATTCTCAGCTGTTCAACGCTCAGCGCTCAAAAGCTGAATGTAAACCATCTTTTCTTACCCAGGACACACACATACACACACACACGCACACGCGCACATGCGCATGTACTCGCACACAAATCTCCCACACACAGACACACATGAAGTCCGACATCATTACCTCTGTCTTTTTCCTTTTGAATGTAGGCCAAATGTTAAATGCAATCTGCAATAATAGTGCAAAGAGAATCTAGGTGTGTATAAGTGTGTGTTAAGATGCCCCCAGCGTTTTGTAATGCGCAGACAGAGGCACATCACCATTCATTTATTTTAATTGCTCTCCACCTGCTATGATAATCAGGACATAAATAGAGAAATTTCCATTTTCAATTAAAACTCCACTGAATAGGCATGGGAATGAGGCCCACCTTACTATGAAATGGAATAAAAGATATTACTCCCTTGCTTCTGTGTATTTTTCTCCAAGCAGGGTAATCTCAAATGTCACAAAACAGCAATGAAGGAAGATGTGATGGTAAAGTAGCACTGGCTTTGTGTTCATGACTGAGAGTTCTGGATTGAAGATCCAATACTCAAATTAGATTTTAACACTTTCACAGAATAAAACTCAGACCACCTACGGGTGCCAGTCCTTTGTAGTTTGTTAGGAAGTATACCTTTTGTTGGCTGTTTCCTCTTTGCCTTAACCGAAGCATAAAAAATGTCTCCAGGTCCACAAACGTGCAGAAACATTTAATTACTAAACTAGGGTGATAGGGAAACACAGAAAACTGGAAAAGGAAACCATCAGCTTCAGAAAGGGTTGATTTTGATTTTGCAATAATTAATGCAAATTCAACCAATTTCTGCATTATTCGAGCAAGCATGCAATTTTGTCCCCACAATAGTTTTTTTTTCTTTTTTCTAAAACTGGACTAGCACTAACTACAATGTTATTATGGTTGTCTCAAGGACATCAGTTTTCATAATTTGGCTATTTGTCTTTTTTAATTTTATTTATTTCCTTTAACATTACCACAATTATAAGGAGGATTTGTTTGCAAGTTGTAACAGAATTTTGCCAAAAAAAAAAGTCCCTCAAATTGAAAACTATTCTGGGGTAACTGTGAAAATCTAATTAACAAAATAATTGCTAAATAATTAATAAAACAGATTGCCTGTGTGCTTTCTACATTAGGCTCTTTGTTTTAGTTCCATGTTTGGCTCGGGCCCAGCTCCGGCACTATACCAGATATGCTTCCCCGCTCAGCTTATCAGCCTTTGTTTGATGCATGTGGTTGAGATTTTTTTTTCTTTTTTTGGGGGTGGGGGGTGGGGGTGCACAACAGCTCCTCTGAGAGCTTCTCTGAGCAACTGTAGCCCTTTCTCCGCTCCCCTAAATATAGTTGTTCATATGGATCTTTGCAGAGGCATGATACCGCCTTGAAGGGAACGCAGTTACTTTTGCTGGAGACAGCGAACCAACAAATACATCTCCCTTTCCTGATATGTGTGATGAGAGTTTCTGAGATCAGTCGTAATCTCTGGCTACTGAAAGACTCCCCAGATAGAGATGGAGGTCCACTCTATATATATATGTGTGTGTGTGTGTGTGTGTGTGTGTGTGTGTGTGTGTGTGTGTGTGTGTGTGTGTGTGTGTGTGTGTGTGTGTGTGGCCTCTTTCTCCCTATAGAGATCATTAGTAGTGGAGAGCCTCTTGGTCAATGCCACTCCTTGATGCACTGTTTACTAGGCCCCTCTCCCTCTCTGTGTAGTAGAGAGGAAACTAATTCACAGCGCCTCCAAATGTGTAAGACAATAAATGTAGCACAACACCGAGGAAACAGTGAGATCAGTGGAAGGCCTTCAGGGGGTGAATTGAAGTGGTTTTACACCTTCTGATGTGATATTCCTGCTCGATGTGGTGTGAAAGTTCAAACAGCAGTCTGTTATAGGGTTGGAGGCAGGCAATCTACAGATACACACGGGCTGTGAATGAAATGTGAAAGCTGAAACCAAAACTCAAAGCTGTAATAATTCAGTTTTATCCTAAACAGCATGGAAAATCTTTTGAAACAGATCTTGGTACATTGGATACAGGGCAGGCAATCCTACAACAAATCGACAGTTGGTCGGCTGTCCTGTGTTGAAAATGTGGCGAATTTTAACTCTTGCCTGTCTAACATCACACCGATCTTTTATTTAAAGACGAGACTGGTGGTAATCTGCATTTTGATTTTCGTCATGAACTCTGCATGTCCAGCCAAAGCCTTGGAAAAAACACATTTAAAAAGCCACAACATTACAGTAGGTACAGTAACATGTCCCTTGTCTGGGCATTGTAGTCTATTGTGAGTCAGTCCCTGTCAGTGACCAAGCAGTAAGGCTAAAAAACATCAGGTGTGTAAAGAAAAAAAAAAGTCATTTATTTACTAAATACTTTCAACTTGATAATATAAATTTTTCAAAATACAAAAATAGAGAAACTAGAAAAAAAATATTTCAAAACTAGGGTCCTTTAACTTAAACTGATGTCAACTGAACAAACTGCAAACTATACTGAACTTAACATAAGTGACCTAATAAATGACACAAAGGGAGGGTTTATATGCACAAATACCATTTTTACATCAAATTTAGCAGGTATAAATAGGTTTTTAAACACAGGTAAGATGCTAAAAAAAAGGCAATTGATTCTTTTTACACTGCCAGCTGAGTCTGCCTTTCTGTTAGGAGAGGTCACGCTCAACTTCAGGGAGAAATGACATCACATTCACTGTAGAGCGCGCACACACATGCAGGGGAGAAAGAGTGAGCTGCTAGCTGCCATGCAGACTGGTGAAATGGATCTGTTGCGTCTCATTCCCGGGTTGGTGCTCCTGTAAAGTGTTTGAGCCTCCATTTGAGACGCTTCGATCTGCGGTTGTGTGTATACAGTGTTTGCGTTCTGAAAGACGTCACATCACAGGAAAGGGGCGAAGATTAGCGCGTTCACCCAGGTGCTGTGTTTACGTCACTGCCGATCAGAGCTGGAGCCGATAAATACCCGTGACCCTCTTCCACTTCCTGTCTGCCTCAGTGTAAGAGGCGATCTTTACTGGTGGCCAGGGGAGTTCTTGCCATATCCATGTGATCTAACCAAACTGTGTGCATTCAATTTAGAAAACAAACAAACGGCTATGTGTACAGTCTTTGCTGGAAACGTTTGTATGTTAACAGTGTTGAAAAGAAAACACTAACACTTGTTGTCGACATGTGGTGCGGCCACCACATTCCCACAGACACTGTCCCAGTGCTGTGAATACTCATTAACACACCAAATGTGTATTAATCCACAGCTGCGCCATTTACTGCTTTAGAAAATTACTCAGTTTCTGTGACCAATCTGAAAGACTTATGTCTTCAGTGAGAACAGACGTAAAGTACTGAGACTTGCACTAATACGTTGGTTTTTATTAGGATTTGTTGACAATAATACAAATATAGAATAATAACCACTTTATCTGATATAAAATGTTGGTGGCATGACACTTAAACTTTTTAATCATGAAATAAATGCCAGACATTTTTAAATATCAATATATACAGTATATTACAAAATATAATAAATATTATTCAACATCTTTACTGACAGGTTGTTTTGCAAGAATAACTTTAAGCCAGTAAAACATTTCTAACTTATACATACAGTATGTACAGCAACTCTCTCTATCCAGTTTGAATGATCACGTAGTCGGTTTAGTTCAAAGTCTGCGCAGATAGATTCTGCTTTTATTTATGTTTTCTTCATATCTATGTCGCACCACCTGAGCCAGTCTTCCTGTTTGCTTTATTTGTGACAGAGAGAAAGTTTTAGGGAATATGTGAACCACAGAAGAGAAGGACGGATACAGAGACAAGGAGGGCATGGTAATGACTATATCCATCACTGTGACACACACCGGCACTCTTCATGGATCAGAGGCTTTAAGTGCCGGTGGATGGTGGGTTCAACAATAATACACAATACAATACCAACCAGGGAGCTGATTTATTATGGAGCTGACCTGCCCCCACGCTGCTTGTAGGAACATAACCTTGAATGTGTTCGCAATATGTGTATGTGTGTGTGTGTGTGTGTGTGTGCGCGCACGCGTGTGTGCATGTGATCTTTAAATAGAAGTGGTAATGAAATGTAATTGCATTTACTCACACAATGATGATTCTTGATGAATGGGACTATGAGGTTTAACTGTGCCAGCTTGGAGTTTACACTGTCTACACAATCCAACGTGTCACACAGTCTGTCTTAGAGAAGTTACTAAAAGACTGTAGCACATAGCTCAAAGTCAGATGTAATGGATGCATTTGTTCCTTTGCCTCCATAAAAGGAAACGCATAGTTAGTCCACCAGTCACTTTTTTCAGTGACTCACATGTACCCATGACTCTGTTTCAAAAAAAAAAAGAGCAGAAAACAACAATTAAGGAAAGGAAATTTCCAAGATACAGTGCTTTTGTTTGCCATTTTAAATATCCCATCATAAAAAACATCAAGCAAACCAGTGCCACCATATCAAAGGTTTTCCGTGTCATAAACAAGTCATGCAATGTTTCCCTGCTGCACAGCCACAAAACACCATCATTATCTCTCAGACCTAAATCATTTCCATGGGAGATATGCAATTAGAGCTCATCTAAAAAATATTTGTACTGTTACGCACAGAGGGGACTTAAGTTTTCTTTGTCCAATGAAATGACTCATTTAAAGCTTACAGTGATGAAAATTAGTGCTAGCCTTAATGTCCTCACCTGGCGGATCATTATACAGTATTGTATAAGAACAAAATACAGTGGTGCCTGATGTTAATCTAGGTTTTGTTTTTACTGTAGATAATTAATTGCATTTGCGCAAGTTTTGAATTAATTTTGAATCTAAAAATTTCCTACATTGCAAGTCCATTGCATTATAAACTGTAGAATCTCTCTACATCAAATATAATGTTTCCATGGAAGTAACTTAATTAGGATGAAACAACTAGATGTCCAGCTACACAGATTCATACTATTTGACTGTATATGCAGTATATGAAACAAACGACATCTCCATGTGTTTGGTTTCATTACAGTAAATTCAACTGAAAGTAAAAGTAACACTGTATATACACTGTCCTCACAGAGTATTGATCCAGCTGCTTTGGAGGAGGAGTGAGTCTCCAGCTCTTTGACTCTGTCATTTTTATATTTTCACAAGGCAAGCATGATCGACTGAACACAGTCAATGGGAACAATGAGCACACCCTATAACAGGGATTTCTCATCTACAGCATGTTTTATGGAGAATGGAACTTTTATTGCACTGTAACCATGGAAAGATAATAAAATCTATAACTGAGCGAACTGGATTTCACTACATATTTATTCTCAATTCCAACCTGAGTTCAGTAGTTCATTATTCATTCATTATCACATCAAATTCATTCAAAATGGCTCAAAATGGCTTTACAAGTCTGACACTTATAAACTAGGCGTTTTCTCAAGGAGGAGGGGAAATAAAATCCCTGAACACTACTGTTATTACTGTTCAGTTGGATGAGCAGGGAAGACACACTGATAACTGTCTTAAACCAGGATTTTGTAGTTTGTTTTTTTTGTTTTGACAGCAGGAGGCCTCCATACCTACATCAGCGAGGCATTGGCCCGACCGTCAGCTCATCATATGACTTAGCATTCATACTACTACTTGCCGTCCAACTTACAGAGCAACAGAAAAACTGAAAATTTTCCACTTGGCAATTATGCGGCTTATGGTTTTATTTTCTGTAGCAGTTGTGTGACTCATTCACACAGTACACTCTAAACCGGTAACCAAAACAATCAGCTAACGCACATAGCAAAGACTAAAGTCGGCACACAGCTACAGAATTAGCTGTTCAGTCTCAGCGGGTTCAGCACCAGTGATTTTGCATGAAAAATATCATCTGCTGAATGGACCACCAGGTTAGAATTTGTAAGACTGTTACAGTTGAATTGCTTTTCACCATGTGTTCGAGCTTCACTTGCTGCATACAGTAACATGATGGTTTTGTTGTTTAAAAAGAATTTAAAACATTTACAGTAAACTCAGAGGAAATTGTGCGATATGGGAGTGCTGTGCAGTCTTAATAATTATAATAAAAAACAGGGCATTCAGAAAGTATTCAGACCCTTTGACTTCACTTTCATATTTTGTTATGTTGTGGCCTTATGTTAAAATCATTTAAATACATTTTTTCCCTCATCAGTCTATACTCAATACTCAGACTTTTGGCAGTTTTAACACAACTATCACACTGGCATTAATATTCAGACCCTTTACTGTGACACTAAGCAGCAGTAGCTCCCATTTCTCTTTATCCCACTGTTATATACATTTTGCAGTGGCAGTCCAATATTAAGAAAGAATGTAATGAGACAAAATACCATATTCATTGCTCTTTAATTTAAACTCAAGCATTTAAAAAATAATTATTTTATGTAGCAATAGTAATAAGGGCATGAAACAAAATGAACAAACAACAAATGAATTAATAGATAAATGAAATAGTAATGAGCAGGTTCAAAGCTTAAATCCCACAAGTGTCCAGTTAAATTGTCCATTGAGAATCACACCGAAATGCTTGGCTGCTCATTCACACCTTGTCACAATACACAACACAGTGTGATGCAATATCTGTATACACACACTATACTGTTTAATGCTGTGTGTGTGTGTCTGTGTGTGTGTGGGGTGGAGAATCGAGAAAGAGTTGTTCCATTATTTTTTACCTTCCTTTTCCATCTCTACGTCATGTCTGCTGACCCTCTGCTAATCTCTTTCTGTCACCCTCACTGTCTATCTGTTCATTTCACTCTTCTCCTCTGTCTCTATCCATCTGTATCTCTTTGTCAAAGGGTGCCACAGTCTCCAGCTTTGCCTTACGTGCCTGGAGCTCATATCAGGGAGAATAATTTATGGTGACCATGAATAAGAGATGCTGTGGAGTTTCCAATGATTCAGGTCTGATATGGAAACAGTCTGAAATATTTGGACAGCGGAGGATTGAGTGATCAGTGTTCGCCGGCCTGTTGTTGGCAAACACATGTCAGCGAAACCAGCTGTCAGGAAGACCCATGAGGCTGGAGGCTGAGAGAGGAGAGGAGAGGAGGGAAGAGGAGGAGTAGGGGACAAAAAAGGAACAAGCAAAATGGAACAAAAGAGAAGGAGTGACAGTGGCAGAAAGAAATGAAAATGAAAAGAATGTCAAATTTCATTTTGCGTCAATTCAGACTCAGGTCACCATGTCACCTCCTGACATAGGTGAGTGGTGTCCAGGTGTCCCTGTGAAAAGCAGGCAATGAAGCAGTTCATGGAAGTGTTAACCCAATCATCAGATGCGCACATATGCGCGCTCAGGTGTCTATCACCTGTCTGCCCCCCAGTGAATGCTTGGGTGTCGATGAAAGATGAGGAGCAGGTGTTAGCCTTAGGAGTTCCAGACGGGTGACAAATTAAAGGAAACATCAACATAAAGTGGCTGAGTACGGTTTTGGTCACCACGTGCTGCCAGAACAGCTTCACTGCTCCTTGGCATTAAGTCTACAAGTCTCTGAGCTGTACTAGAGGATGAACACCACTCTTCTAAAAGATTTTCCCTCATTTGGTGTTTTGATGATGGTGGTGGGGAGCGCTGTCTAACATGTCGGTCTAAAAGGAATTAGCCAGAATTATTTTCACCCCTCATGCCCTATGGATGGGGGCGTTTCTCCGCTCATTTTCCAGATTTTGCCTTTAATTTGTCACCCATTGGTGTTTCTGGACTTATTCTGCTTCACCACATTCTTAACCTCCTAGGACCTGGTGTCCACATATGTGGACCTCACATTTTGGGTTCTCTAGACCACAATACTAACTTTTTCTCAACAAGGGCCTGTTGACCACATATGAGGATATTATACTGCCACTCAGTAATAGAAATTTAAAACTAATGTCCTCATATGTGGACATCATTTTTCTCAGGTCCCAATCAGCCTAAATAGCAAAGAGAAATTAAAAATGCACGCCATGCAAGAGTTCGGGTCTTAGGAGGTTAAATAAGAACACAGATAATTCAATAATAATCAGTGTGCTGTACCCCTGTAATCCTCTGGTTTGCTTTTTACTGTGTATTGTACAGAAGAACAGAGGTTTAAATGTACATACACTGAGAACATAGTTCATCCTAAAATGATACGACAGTATCAGTCCATGTAAGACGAGATAAAATAAAATATAATATTCATAGCCGGTGAGCCATATGTATCCATATCCATCATATCCATATGATGGCATACTGCAAATATGATTTATGAGAGCATTCTCTGATGTGCAGCATCAATGGTTCAGGTGTGGGCAACAAAACTACTACACTACTTAAATTTCTAAGAAGGTCATGGTTAAAAACAACTGCATCGATCGCATTTGAGGTCAGATAAAGCTTGTGTTCCTGATTAAAAGAAACAGACATCGATTGGTGGGAGGGGAAGTAAAAATTGCTAACTAAATTACTCACTAAATGCTGAGTCACAGTCACAGCTAGCACAACTTACCACCATCAATTATGATAAATGTTCTATCTGTGCAGGTTTTTCCCCTCACCGTGGGATTCCTGACAAGATGGATTAGACCACTACCTGGTTCCTGATGGCCACTGTGAGGAAACTCCAAAAGTCCTTAAAACCATTATCTGAAGAATGTTGCTGCATTAGAAAAGCAGCTGTTCAAAAGTCAAAATGTCCAGAGAGAATTTATGCTTGCTCTTCAAATCAGAAATTTTAGAAGCACAACTGTGGCAGCTGTGTCATTTTGATGCTATGGCTTGATGTCAGCATACATATTCTTCCATCGAACCCATAGGTATTGGTTTCATCTGGCATCGGTGGTGCCTGCATAGATACATGTCGGCCTCTGTGGGAAGCGCAGAGTGAGTGAGGGCGCGAGCTGAGGCATCCAGAGGAAGAGCAAGGGGAGAACAATAAGAACAGTGTAGCTCGGGATGACAAGCTGTATCCAGACGCACCATAACTCACTTCATGAAAAATTACGACATATTTTACATTATATTGACTCGTTATTCCAGGCTACATGTCAGATGCAGCGCGGCCATGGAAACTGCTCAGATCTGATTGGCTGTTAAGTGTCTTCATATAAATCATATAAATCAAGTTGGACGCCCATCATCCTTGATATTTTTATGAATCCAGGCTTCACTTCACTTTTAACAAAGAAGTAGATCATTTCTAATGCGCTGTACAGATGGTTCAATTTCCAAGCCTTGGACGTGCTCTGTCGCTTACAGTAACCATGGATCCTTTATTTATATACTTATTTATTTTTATCTTTATTAGCTTCATGTATTGTTTCTTAAGTTTTCCTAAGAACTGTAGAAAACGGGATCAAAACTGCCCTCAGCAAATTTATTTAAATAACATGTCATCATGACAATGTGACATCTATGCAGTCTCAGTGTGCTCTAACGGCCCAGAGAGCTTTCTTTACAGTAAATACAGACAGTTTTATGATCCCCTTTTAAAATGAACATTTAATTCTGGATACAAATTGTCGCTTGTGACGCTGAATTCAGAAATCCTCTATGACGTTCCCAGTCTTGCAGTCCCGGCTGAAATCTAATGAGGTCTCATGGAGGGTGCTGTCAGCATTTGGCAGGTCCCCCGCCGATGGACCCTGAAGCCCCTGGACGTTCAGATCTCACATACGGTTGATCCCTTTCTCTTGCTTTGACTCTCACTCACCTTTTATTATTCCCACTCTTGCTCGCAGAGACTGTGGAGCCTCCAGAAACCTTGATGTCCTCTCAGGCTCATCACTATTCATTCCACTAGTAGTCTCACTCCCCCAGCTGAGAGAGATGTCAAATAGGGCTGTACATGTGTGTGCGTGTGTGTTCGTGTGTGTTCTTGTACTCGACATTTTATTAGGACTAAATGGTCTTTTCAAGGATGAGAGAAAAAAAAATTCACATTGGTGCTTCTCATTATGAAGTGGTTAGTTCAGGTTTGGGATTAGTGTTAAAATGAATCAGTCAAAGTCAACGTGAAGTTGGGATGTTACTTTAGAGCAGGGGTTACCACTGGGTTAACTCATGTTCTGTCACCACACAATACACAATACATCACATAAAAAATGTACATTGTGCAGGCAGTTTATACCCAAATACACAATGTATATGCTGGAATACCATATTCTAGACGTTTTTAAAACTTGAATTGTGTTCAACATTATGTATTTGTCAATATTTGGGTTATTTTGTCTCCAATGCTGGCTATTTTTGCTCATTTTGAATCTGAAAGATTTGGAGATTAAATATTCTACTTGCTGTATTTTGAACAGATATATGGGGAATTATGTGCTATCAGTGCACAATATAGCAAAAGGTTTTTGGTTTCATTTTAATAGCACATTTACATGAGAAATCAGAGTTTAAAGGATTAAAATAGACTCCCAATGCTTCTTTTTCTCACCACACCTTCACCAGATTAAAAGTCTCAAAACCCTCAAACAGTCTTCACCAGCGCCTGCCGCTTATTGCATTTCCCAGAACTGCTCTGTTCACCGAACACAGCGAGCCCGGTAATATCTCCTCTGTCATCTGGTGGAATCCCTCCCTTTTCCAGTGCCATGCCTCCAGACTGAAAAGCTATTTAAATGCAGTTCACTTCACATTTATTTGAAATCTCATTAACTGGATATAAAGACCCAGAGAAATGTGTTGTAAATAGAATATCTTGGCCACGTGAATGAGGGGAAATTTATTCATGATTAGTCTTTTTTTTTTTTTTTTTTTCCACTTCCAATCCCAGCGCCGAGTTTTAGTGAATATCTGTAAAGTGTCAGCAGTCATTTTCAGGGTGAAGCCCAGTATCTCCTCTCAATACACTCCATTTAAACAGACACAAGAGGCTGTTCAGAGAAAAATGGAAAGGGAAAGTAAATGGCATTGCTTCTCAAATGACATCCATTCTGACAAGCATGGAGGAGAAATAGTGTAGGTATAAATTCTTATATATCAGGCAAATTGAAGTAGTATCATATAAGAAATGATAGGAGAACAATTAATTTGGCATACATTCCAACTTCTGGCAACTTCTGGCAACTTCGGCACCAAACCTTTTTCTTTTTTTTGCCCATAAATCATTTAAGGTGACATCATCATATATATTTTATAAGTCTGATTTTATTCATTTATTTATTTTGCTGTTATGTACAGCACTTACAGTGGTAACAAAGTTTTTGTGTCACAGCACCACGTATTGAATTATTGTTGAGTATATTTTGATTTATTCTATTGCAATTTAAAGACCAGACTGCAATACTTACAAAGTATAAAGACCATGTAAATGATCCTGTTGTCTTTCCATATCTTACTGATGAAAACAAACATCTAGCAGTAACGTTAATAACTTATTTCTTTTGTTTTCTAGTTTAGATCTGACATAGGGATATATGGTTCAAATCCTGTGGTTTGAATTTGAATGGTGGAGTTTGAACATTCACAAAATGAATTGGGAAGTATAACTGTAAAAACTATAATGATCAACTTGTACTGTGGAAGAAATGTCTGTTTCTGTGTCTGGGAAAATAATCACAAGGCGCCTACAGTCTTTTAGTCTCACTACGTCTCTCATCTCATTGTTTCACCATACTGTATATAAGCTGTATATATGCTGCGCTCCCTGGAGCCCCACTGGCCTAACGAGGAGTGGCGGTAAATAAATAATTGGCAGAATTTGGGAAGATTATGCTCCAGAACTGACATGTTTCACACAGAGGCTGTCCTCACCACTGTAAATCATCCCAGGCACAGCTCTGTGTCTTAAAATGTGTGTGTGTGTTTGTGTTGTCATCACTGAGCTGCGATGCACATGGTTTGGCTTCACAAATGTAGACATTCAATACACACACACACACACACACACACACACACACACACACACACACACACACACACATTTACTATGACACTTGCCAAGGGCTGTCAGTTAGAGGGCAAAGGGATGTGTGGGCCTAATGAGAGTCTGGCCAGGAGTCAGGAGCTTTATAAAGTCCCTGAGGTGAGTCCTGGACTGGGGAGAAACCACTGTAATCCATAACCCAGTGACACTTATGATTGTTGGCTACTCAACTAGCTCTCTGGAGCTGCAGTGCGTATTTCAACAGAGAGGGAGAAAAAACACTGAGGAGATTATAATCATATTAATCAGATTTCTTTTAAGAGAGTGTCTCATGGTTTGTCTTTAAGCTATTGCCAATTCAAAGTTTTTAATGTGAGCGGATGAGTTTAAGTGTTGTCTCATTATCTTTTAGTGGCCAATGGAAAAGCGTTCCCTCAGGTGTGGTATTAAAAGCCAGACTGATGAAACTGAGAAGTTGAATGACATCAATGACACAGAGGAAGTGTTGGATAGATGGATTAAAAGGCAGATGGAGGATAAGCAGCAAGAAAAATAACACCTGTCTCTGCCCACACACACGCACACGCACGTACACACGCACGCACGCACACACACACACAGATGTGCGCAAATATATACATTCAGGGCTACATGCAGGACTTTACAAGAATAACTATATCTGTTATATCTGTCAAACTATGTATGTATGTGTGTGTGTGTGTGTGTGTGTGTGTGTGTGTGTGTAAGTGTGTATGTATGTATATACAGGTGAAACTCAAAAAATTAGAATATCGTGCAAAGGTTCGTTTATTCCAGCAATTAGAATTACAAGGTGAAACTAATGTATGACATAGGTTCATAACATGCAACTCAAGATATTTCAAGCCTTCATTTGATATAATTTTGATGATTATGGCTTACAACTTATGAAAACCTCAAATTGAAAATCTCCAAAAATTAGAATATCACATACAATTAATAGAAAGGGGATTTTAAACAGAGAAATATTGGCCCTCTGAAAGGTTTAATCTTGCATATGTACTTAGTACTTGGTTTGGGCCCCTTTTGCATGAATTACTGCCTCAATGCAGCGTGGCATGGATGCTATCAGCCTGTGGCACTGCTCAAGTGTTATGGAAGACCAGGATGCTTTGTTGTTCGGTCTCATGTCTCTCATCTTTCTCTTGGCAATGCCCCATAAATTCTCTATGGGGTTCAGGTCTGGCGAGTTTCCTGGCCAATCAAGCACCGTTATCTGATGGTTATTTAACCAGGTTTTGGTACTTTTGGCAGTGTGGGCAGGTGCCATATCCTGTTGGAAAATGAAGTCAGCATCTTCAGCTTGTCTGCTGAAGGAACCACGAAGTATTCTAAAATCTCCTGATAAACAGCTGCGTTGACTCTGGACTCAATAAAGCACAGTGGACCAACACCAGCAGATGACATGGCTCCCCAAACCAACACAGACTGAGGAAACTTCACACTGGACTTCATGCATCCTGGATTGTGTGCATCTCCATTCTTCCTCCAGACTCTGGGACCTTGGTTTCCAAATGAGATGCAAAATTTGCTCTCATCGGAAAAGAGGACTTTGGACCACTGAGCAACAGACCAGTTCTTTTTGTCTTTAGCCCTGGTAAGACGCTTCTGATGTTGTTTGTTGTTCAGGAGCGGCTTGATAAGAGGAATACGACATTTGAAGCCCATTTGCAGGATCCGTCTGTGTGTGGTGGCTCTTGATGTACTAACTCCAGCCTCGGTCCACTCCTTGAGAAGTTCCCCCACACTTTTGAATGGCCTTTTCCTGACAATCCTCTCCAGACTCCGGTCATCCCTGCGGCTTGCGCACCTTTTTCTTCCACACTTTTCCCTTCCAGCTAACTTTCTATTAATGTGCTTTGATACAGCACTTTGAGAACATCCAACTTCTTTTGCAATTACCTTTTGAGGCTTTCCCTCCTTGTGGAGGGTGTCAATGATGGTTTTCTGCACAACTGTTGGTCAGCAGTCTTCCCCATGATTGTGAATTCTACTGAACCAGACTGAGAGATCATTTAAAGACTCAGGAACCCTTCACAGGTGTTTTGGATTAATTAGCTGATGAGCGTGTGACACTTTGAGCCTATAGTATTGAACCTTTTCCAAATATTCTAATTTTCTGAGATTTTGAATTTGGGGTTTTCAAAAACTGTAAGCCATGATCATCAAGATTATAACAAATAAAGCCTTGACATATCTCACTTTGCATGTACTGAGTTTATATCACATGTTAGTTTCACATTTGAAGTTGAATTGCTGACTTGAATGAACTTTTGCACAATATTCTAATTTTTTGAGTTTCACCTGTATATATATATATATATAATTTTTCTTTTCTTTTTTTTTTTCACACTCGAGTGGACCCAAGCTTCTGATAATCAGTGGGCTAGAGGCAAACTCATCCCTTTTAATTATATAGGACAATGTTGTATTATATAACAGTAGATATTAGTCCCAGCTCTAATAATTTATTCTTTTATATGATAAAAAAAATCTTTCTACTGCCTGATCCTTCATAATTTTACTCTGTATATTGCTCCTATTGTGTTGTCTTTTTTAGAATGAAGACAATGGAGATTCAACAAATAGAGAGAATATTGTATACGTGAGGAGGATTGATGTGACAGATATGTGACAGGGTGCAGAAATGACTGAAAACACAGATGTTTTCTTTGCCCAGCTCAACAGAGGAAAGTGACTCTTAATGCAGATACGCTGACGTTTTGTGACATTTATTGTTGTTCACGTCGTATGAATTCCCGCACGTTAGTTCCTGTTATTAAAGAAACCTAGCCGATATCAGTCGGCTTATTTGAGTGGAAAACTGTGTTTTGATTTTTCACCAGTGAATTGATAACTTGCACGCTTTTCATTGGCTTCGGGTGCTTGTCCCAAAAATGTACTTTAAATATTTTCAAAACATCTAAATCTATCTTATGGGAGACCAAAATGAATGGTTGTCAGTCTGGTGTTGCAATGAAAATCTATAATCACTTGTTATAGACTCGAGTTTGTTCTGTAGACTAGAGTCTAAATATACAGACATGCATGCTCACAATTTATCTTAATGTCAGCAGTCCGCTTCAGTCTGGCTCATGGACTAGACACAACTTTCCACTTTTGATTATGATAGCAGAAATTGTGCTGAATGCACTTACCGCTTCTGCACCGGACCGCATAACTGTTTCCCCACACAGTTATCCAATAGAGTAAATAACATTATGAAGCTTAGGGAGCCATCTAATCAATTTCTGCAGAGTTTGATGACAAGGTAGAGTAGAGCATGGAGTCAGGATCATGTTACGTGGTACACAGACTGGACGAAGTCAACATCAGCTCAGTTGGTCTAAACAGCTTGTGTGCTGGTCAGAAGAATATCCTGCAAAGAAAAAAAAAACATAAATGTATGTACAGCTTCTTCTACTTTATTTTGAGTTAGCAGTATTTGACTTCATTGGTCACATGTTTGAATCATTGGATTATGAAGTGACAATGTTGCATAAATAACAGGTCAGTCATAAAACAGATCCACATACAGTGTCAAATGAGAAGACTATTCAAGTACGACATGCACAAAGCAAAAGGACTCGGGATTGAAGGGAGAAGCATAAAATATATTTTGACCGACCATTGTGTACTTACCTGATGCTGTGTTGCGTGTACACGTCCAAGCGTTTGTGTGTGTGTGTGTGTGTGTGTGTGTGTGTGTGTGTGTGTGTGTGTGTGTGTGTGTGTGTGTGTGTGTGTGTGTGTGTGTGTGTGTGTGTGTGTGTGTGTGTGTGTGTGTGTGTGTGTGTGTGTGTGTGTGTGTGTGCGCGTTTGCATTCTCATTACAAAAAGGGAGGCTCACCGTTCCCTGAGAGCGGTAAAACAAGGCAACGTCCTCAGAGACATGTTTTATTCACCCACGTCTCAGTTCATTTTCGCCTCTCCTCTGTCCTGAGGTGTGTTGTCAGCTGTGCCCCGCACAGCTCTCCCACTGTTCACCTTTTATTGTTGAGCGCATGAATCAATACTCGACACCGAAGAACACAAAGGGATGCCGTTGAGGTAATAGTGCATTGATTGAACAGTAATACAAGCACTGTTTGGCCTGTGTAAGACCATTAACAGCTGAAATATTCACAACTGGAGTGCAAAGCCTGGGGTGAACTGTTTCATTAGTTTGAAGGAGAGTAATGGGCAGTCAGGCACACCAAGAGGGATTGAATGTGAGGTATTATAATTCTTGGATATCAGCTCCCTCTGCTGGACAGTTCCCACTTCCTTTAGGCAAAAGGAAACGGATTACTAGTTTAGTCATTAAGTTTTCACCTCCATGCTCTCATGCATTGAATATAGGAGTGGAATAGAAATATCTGTCCATAATTATCACCAATGACATCTGTTTTTGAGGATCTAAACTGGGGATTGACCTATGATCTATTCATATCTATTGCATGCTTATTGTTAAAATGAGGCAGAGTTTTCTTACATTTCCAGGATCTCTAAGCATCATCTCAGAAATCTCTTCTCTTACATGTAATTTTCAGTAAAAACACAGCACAATACAGACTGAGTATTCCCTCCATTCATTGGATCTGATTGACAGGATGATTGCAGGTTCTATTCACAGCTGCAGCTGTGGCAGCATGCATCATCTCCGCCGAGAGCTTTCCCACATCTTCTCATGTCGTGTTTTACATCTGTCAATATCGCAACATCATCTGGAAGAGAAATGGAAAAATTGTGAAGGAAGCAGCTTGTTTGAATCTGCGCCAAGGGGAGATATTTAGTCTGAGTCCATTATCTGTGAATGAGCTGAACCTAGATCTAAAATAAACGCTGCTAAGTTCCCAGATTCCAATTTAATACCGTATTACTACAGCTCTAAAAACAACAGGGCCAGCGTCACAGTGTGGATGTACAGTAACGGGATTCAGTGTTCAGCGGCCATGACAACGATAATGTGTGACAGTGATCTGGCACACACACACACACCCAAACTTAAAACACTTCCCTTTGTTTTACACCAGTTTCACATGTGCTGAGCATTAAAGCCCGTGTTCATTCATCCAGCCACCTGTCAAAAAAGATGAAAACATCTTTTAAGTCAGTGTAGCAGCTACACACATATGTGTCTATTACCATTCACTCTATGTGCATGGGATCCCCACAGATGGCTCACACACGGATATCATGCACTGACTTTCCCAGAGCTCTTATTACTGAAGTTCATATATTACTCTGACAGAATATTTAAGCTTGAACATTTGTCCTTTGATAGGTAATAAATTACAGTCAACTTTTGACATTAGCTGGTTTATAAATCAGGGGCTACCATACTTTACCCTTACATTTTGAAGCATGGTGTTATTAGAGCTTTTTTAAAAGGAGTAACACAGTCATAGTGGCAAAAAGTGTAAAAGTTGCAGAAGTTACAATGAGTGTAAGGTCAAGACTTTACTGCCCTTACAACATCCTGTAATCTAGGTATGATTGTCTTTTACTTAAATCTTCTTCACTGTAAATTTGAGTTGAAAAACTGTCCTTCTGAAAAGTCTGCAGAATACTAAAGGAGGTAAAAGACTGAATGTATAGTCATTATGAGCCTTAAGTGAAAATTATAAAAACACACAATTTATTTATTTATTTCATATCAATGTGTTTTCAATCAATACTCACCAGTTACTCTCTTTTTTGAGCAAGCAAGCAAGCGGGTCGCTGGCTAAAGTCAAACCAGAGATGTTGCTTTTGAACAAGTAGGCCACCAGGACGCCCCATAAATCCAATTTCTTTATCAGACCATGACCCTCTACATTGATTCATGACAAAAAAATAAATAAATAAAAAATCTTTTTAGTCCCACTAGCAGTGTCAATGTCAGTCCTAGAAGTTGGTTTTATTTTTTAGAAGCGCTTTAAATGGTAAGATGAAACTCTTCGACTCTTGGTTATTTAAAAAAAAAACAGTTTGTGTAATATGCTTAACTACTTTCTTGTCAAGATTAGATGAGAAGATGGATACCGCTAACAACCATGGTTACCACGGCTACAACCAGCAGCTGTTTGCTTCGCATAAAGTCTGGAAGCAGCGGGGAATCGACTAACCTGGCTCTGTCCAAAGGTAAAAAGAAAGTGTCAACTCGCCCTTCTTAAACTCGCAGATTAGCGCGTATTTCACACGTTTAATCTGAGCAAAGAACCAAACGTAAAAAACGACATGGGATTCTTGGATTATTGTTGTCACCATAAGGTTGCCAGGCCACAAGTACTGAGGAAATTATGGAGATTTTTTTTTTCCTTTGGAAAGAGCCAGGTTAGTTTTTTCTACCTGCTTCCATGCTCTATGATAGGCTTAGTAGCTGCTGGTTCTAGCTTCATATTATGCATACAGACATGAGTGTGGTAAAGCCATACTGTAGTTTGATATGAAGCAATTTCTAACAAGAAGACTGTGGGAAAAATTATAATTTCATGAATTTGTATTCCACCTTAAAAAGATATTCAGATTGTGCAGATTCAAGAATCTAATTCAGTGTAGCCATTGCATCATTGCTGGTATTCCAACTACTGCTGCTGCCTGACTCACTGTACAGTTTCTTTGTGATTTATCACTTTCTGAGGGTCCTGCTATCTCTCTGTTCAGATTTTGATGGGAGTGATAAAACCAGGCAGTAAAGTAATGTCAGCTCTCTATAACCACAGCTGGTGTTGCTCACAGGAGGGCTGCTTTGATGTTGCTCAAACATTTGGGGAAAGTCTTTTTGGTATCTACGTCGTGACTGACGGGCCAGATGAGAAATAAGTACAGTACATAGCCACATAGAGACGTCACTACGTCTCTGTCGGCCATGATCGGTGTCGTAAAGCATCATGTGTCTCAGATGTTCAGGTTATCGTTAAATCAGACGTGATTGATGGGCTTCGTCGGGACACTGGGCGGATGCACTTACAATGAATGTGTGTTTGCTGGACTGAGCGTGTAAGCGAGCACATGTACGAAGATAAAAGTCACACAAGTTCTTTAACTAATAAAAAGCCACAAATCATCACTGAATTACACTTATCTCTCCTTATGTCTCGCATCAGCATGGCTCTGTTGTTGTGAACAGCTTTTAGTCTATTTAGATCTTATGAAGGTAGATATAAAGGTAATCGTTACACAATCACACGGTGGGACTGAGTGGTATGCATTTTAGAAAATATTGGATTTGACCGAGTCAAAAAAAGAAGATATAAACTTTCTCAGGTATCTAAAAATACAGCTTGATAGCCAAAAATATCTTACAAAATCTGTGATTGTCTATTGGGTCGATATGCTTTGTTGTTTTTAGGTCATCACATCTGGGAACAGGTGTATGTTCAGAGTTGGTGGTGCAAGCAGTCAACGCACAATGATGGTTTGAGAGCAAAAGGTTAAATGTGATCCAGCTAGGAACGGGAACAAAGCTCTGATTGGCTTCAGGCGAGGTGGTTTCGGATGAAATATTGGATAACAACTTCAGGGCTGGGGGTAAATAAGATGAATCCACAGTGGAGCCTATAAACATCAGAAAACTTGTTGTACAGGGCAGCTCCCAGAGTGTGCAACTGTTTGAATGTGAAGCAGGGTGTTGCTGGGAGGGAGGGAGGGGGGGGGCGTAGTCCACTTACCCTGCACGTACAGAGCCAGAGAGAGGGAGAGAGTTTAGGAAAGGGAGTGACTCTGGCTGACCTGCCTGGCGATCACATGTCTAGAGGTTTCTGAACTGACGACTGTGTACTCTCCCATGCTCTGGTGCTCCCATAAACTTCTAACATAAACCCCAGAAGTTTTCTGTCAGGTCTGTAGACATCCTCGATCCCTGCTTCTCTGCTTGTTTGGAGATATTTGGAGAAATTCCCGTTTGACAGATGTCCCACTTCAATCTGTTCCCATTTGTCTTTGTGATGGTTGAATTGAATATTCTGTTATATTCCTGACGCCTCAGTCTGTATTATATATGCTCGTGTCACCTATAGGCATAATCATGAGATGTGTTTTACCTGTCACGCAGTACATCTTGAGGGAGGAAAGGTTATAACAGAATCCATATGGCTTTTGAGAGGGATGGTTCTTTCTTTTGCTGATTGATATTGCATCTCCTAATGTGATGGAGCAGACACGAGAAAAACACCATCATTATGTATTGGGTATACACCTGTATGTGCTGTACTGTGCTAGATCAAAGTAAAAATCCTTCTTTTCTTTTCTGACAGACACTGGCTGAAGTGACTGAGTGTGAATTCTTAAACAGTACAAAAAGTACTGTTCTCCTGTCATGAAAAATGTCCTGCATGAGTTGTTTATAGGGGCCCAGTAATAATGATAACACCATTACAATGTCTATTTTTCATTCTTAAAGCTTGGGGGGCAAATTGATGGTGAGAATTTATGTTTTGAGCTGTGGCACTTGCATAATTACATAGTGATGTAGTTGAACAGTTTAGATATTAAGTGATAACCTATTTTTAACTGGCAATTATCTCAGCGAACACTGGATGGCATTGTTGCTGTTCAAGAACCCCGCAATTTGCAGCAGCACTTCATTTTCCCTCACTAGGTTTAAAGGGGGAAAGAGAGTACGCTGTGATGCTTTACAATGTATTGGTATTTGATTTACATATTGGAAATTTACATATTTGATGTTTTTGTGTCTTTCTTGCAAAGTGTCATTCGAATCAGAGCGAGACTGAAGCAAAACACAGAAAATCCAAAGACTTGAGTCAGACAGCAGAAGTCATCAAACACCTCACACACATCACACTTGGTTCTTCTACTAGACCTGAGGGATCTGTGTAAATTATTCTTAACCTAAATAAAGCACATTAACAGATGGTGTGCTTTTATATGTCACATGAGTTGTCAGTCCTCCATGCAATAGCTTAGCTGATGTATAATAGTTCCTTTTTGGTTTGTCTGTTGCCCATTTTCCTCTTTATCTCCAGCCAAAGTAGAAAATATGTGCATCCTTTTAATGATTTTCTAAACCTAGGAGTGTTTTTCAAGGAGACTACTTCACTGAAGTTGGTCCACTTACCATCTGCTAGAAGTGAATGTTTCTGTTTACACACTGTTCCCTACAGGAACATACAGTAGCTGTCTGGCAGCTATCCTGGAATAGCAGACAAACCAGATTTTCCAGTCTGGCTTTGGCTCACCCACTTCACCTGTATTTTGTCCCGGACATCAGACACCACGGGTCACTGAGGAACCTCACTGTCACTGCCAATGACAGGCTAGTTTCAAGCCATTCTGTGAGCAGGTCACATCAACAGGGTGAAGTGGCTTAATCTCCTGAAATAAAGGACTGAATTATTATATCTTAGTCATTATCCCAGCAGGGAAAATGATTGGGAATTTTCAACTCAACATTAAGTAAAAATGTGAAACAGGAGTTGATTACCTGTCAAAAAAGTGTGCGCCTGTTTATCAGTTATACAGCATATTCCTAGTATTTTAGTCTGAACTGCTGCTGCTCCCTCAGGCAAGAGCTGCTTCCCTTTTGTGCAACATAATGATATCAATAATAATGATACATATGTATCCCAGAAATTTTTATCTGAGCAGTGTAACAGTTCCAACAGAATTATGAATTGCCATTGCACTCCAAAATACAAAACATCATGAGAAGTTAAATATTTTCCTGAAATGCAAGACTTCAAAAATCTTCTACCTTTTTTTTTTTTGAACAAATGACTTCAATGGTTCTCTACAGTTTTGTCATCATGACAGAAATATTTTGATCAAGGCTTGTTATTCAGAGTTTTACTTGAATGCCGCCTCGGTGAAAGTGAATAAATTAATAACATTTTTTCACTGAAAATGATCAGACTTTGAAATGCAAATGAGATTAATGACTAATTGTAAAACAAGTCCTTTTTTTTTTTCATCAGCATGTGGACCAAAAAAATGAAATGAATATGTAGTGACTCGAAACCCATCAGAAAGAGAATCTTTCTCCACCACATTACGCTTGTGTGCTGTGTATACTTCTGCTGGAAAGAACAGAGAAAAGTGTATAGATTAGTCTTAAAGTGCATATACTGTATAAAATACATGGCCATTCACAAGAGCTCCTGTGGCACAAGAAGAAAAAAAAAAAAAAAGATGTGAGGCTCTTTGGGAAAAAAAAAAAAAAAAAAAAAAGTAAAATATCAGTCTTGCTGATCTTGCAGTGTCAGAGGCAGTGATCTCCCCTTGTTTGTGACCTCTGTCAGATGACAGTGAAGGTCTCCAATAAGCAGCAGTGTTGGTGAGTAGCACTCACTGAACTGTCTCCTCCAATAGTGGTCGCCTCACATCCTCTTGAAAGAAACAAGTGCCTCAAATACCAATTCTGGCCCTTCCCCCCCTAATTGTTTTCTATGCTCCGCTGAATCTGTCTTCACCGCTGCTGTGTTCAAAACCTGCAGCACCATAACCTTCACTTTAATGGTGCCTGAACGTAGTGCTGCTAATTCCCAACAGGTAAGTGAGACTTTCAAAATAAAACATTATTTGGAAGAACCATTGACGTAAAAAAATACATATGTGCTATAAGCAGCATCTCCAGGGAGGGCAGCAGCAGCAGCACAGCTGTCGAAGTGGGTTCTTCTTCTTATACCTGGCGGCCAGCTTGAACTTCTCATTAGACGCAGCCACATAGTCCTGTGTCCTCTCTACATTGGTCTGGATGTGTTCAATGTAGGCCCCCTGTTCCTCCACCAGCATGAAAATGTCCATGAACAGGTCCCGCAGCTCCTTCATATTGTTCTCCAGGCTCAACAACTCCTGTAAGTGGAGAAGGATTATGGGATTAATGCCGCAGATATGAGGAACATTACTCAGAGGCTGGAGGTGGTCGGAGAGAGGACTGAAGGATACAATGGGGGAGCGGACTCGGATGCATACAACACAGCCTGAGCACAGATAATACTTGAAACGTCCTCGTCTGACTTTTATATTCTTAGATCTCTGTGTATTCAACAGGTCGACAGAGAGCGCAGTTTATTTCTCCTCTCAAGGAGTTAGTATCATTCAAGCGGTGTCCCAGGTCTACACAAGTGTCTAATAGATGACTTGAATGAAAATCGGACAGGGTCAGGGTTTTGTGGACTGCGTTTTACAAGATGTTTTCTGAGCCAAGACAGGAGAGCCAGTCTGCTCTCTTCTGTTAAAACCCACAACTGATTCAATTTCCATTTACTTATTTTCCCATTTGTGCCAGTTATACTGATGTGTGAAACATGCAATAATGCCACGGTCATTTCATCTGCAATAGAAGATAGATTAAAGGTCTTGATTCTCATTCTTATGACTTGCAAGCATTCATGCTATCAGACAATGAGACTATCCCACATCTGCGCAAACGGCTTATTATGAGCCATAGCTTTTGTTGTTCCTTTTTGTTCCTAAACCTAACCAAACTGTGATCAGAGTGTAAGGACAAATGGCCTATGTGGTCATTCAACTTCAAGACGATTGTACCAGTGTAATGAGTGAAAATTACACGTGAAGTTCATATTCATCAGCAACGAGCTTCAGCTGTATGATAACAAATGTGTGCATTTACCAAATAAAGATTAAATCTGGGTTTATCTACTTGAATTAAGTATTTTAGCTGACTTGAGGCATCAAGTGTTTGATTTATGAATGTTTACTTGACTTTCACATACTTCCACATCTTGGTGCCGAGCTGAATATATTGGAGCTTTCAGAAAAATCTGAGATTCACACCTAAAGCTCTTTGTGAGTCGATATGTTAAGTCTTCGACTTGATGAGAAAATCGAGACAATCCTTCAAAATATGTTAGGAAGCGACAACAATGTTCTCTCTAAGTTAATAGCTTGGCAAACTGTGTAATTCTAACAAAGTTTATCACATTACACAATAATAGCATTCATGTGAAAACTTTGTCATAGCTCTGGGTTTTTCTATGTTGTTTGTAATTACCCTCACCTTGTGTCGCTGTTCGATCTCAGACAGCTGTGACCGTGTGATTCTGGCATCATTCAGCAGGTTCTCGTTGAAGACCTCCCATTTTCCTGTGGCGACCATCTCATTTACCTCCTCCTCTGCCACATCCCTTCCCGATACCTCCAGCTGCCGGATAATAAAGTACTTACAGCGCTCCTGCTTTGTCAGCAGACCTTCATTATACTGCCGCATTACCTGAACATAATTATAGCAAAAAGAGAGAATGAAAAAGAAGGAGTGGGAGGGAAATGAGAAATGAGAAGACATTTGAGTCCCATCTTTCTTAGCATAAGCGTAATTTATGCATGGTTCCTTGACCCTCTCGACACCACTGGTGGTACAACAAAGGATACTATGCTGCTGGGTGGGTGTGCAACACAGTTGCTGTACATTTTAGCATAGAAAGACACTCATGAAGTGAAGTGATCCAGCATTTTAGTGATTCCACTCTCTGGTTCTGGCAATTTTATCATTTCACTTCATTTCACTTATGCATTAGTATATAAATACAAATAGAATGAGCGATTTTCTTATTCTTATGTTGAAACAACTGTTGAGACATCTTCAAGGAAGCAAAAAAAAAACTGCAAGAAATGACAATGTTTCAGGTATCCAGACCAAAATTGTAGATGATGACCAACCTGCTGGAACTTGAGGTGGAGTGCTGCATGCTGGGAGTGTTGTATTCTCGTTGTAACAGCTGTAGGTCCCTGCTGGTCCTCAGTTCTTTGGACCTGTTTTGAAAGGGCATCTAAACGTCGGTGGAGGCTTTCGGCCTGGAGCTTGATGTCTCGTGTTATGCTGCTCTCTTTCTTCATCACACTGAAACGACGCATGGTGGCCACCAGGGTCTTTTGCTGCTGGGTGAACTTAAGGACCTGTTTGTGGTTGAGATTAGACAAAACCTTCATTCTTGTGACCAAAACAGAAAGGAGGAAACTTTATTTCTATATGAAAGAATTGCAGGATTATAAATTATCTTCCAACTTCTCAGTCAAGTATGAATTTTTTATAATTCAACAAAGAAGAGTTTGGATTTATAAGAAGAAGAAAAAGAAAATAGGTGATGTATTTTTTACCTCTGTCTCCAGCACTGTGATGTCATCTCGTATTTGCTGGGCCTCAGACAAGAAATTCTCAATGATTGGCTCTTCCTCGAACAACACAGCCTGTGGCGTGATGACCCCGACCACCACAGAGTCATCATTATCACTCTCTCCTGAGAAAGGATTGGTATTCTCACTTGCTGCCTCAGAAAACTCTTGAGCGCTCTGCTGCAGCTCTTCCAGGCGGTCTTTCATTGTGGAAGGTGTCCTCGCCAAAACTCACTCCTCAGGACACGAAGTTGTTGTAGTATGTGCGGTTCTTGTCAGTGCTGACAAGTGGATGCTGAAAATAATAGCGTTAAACTTTAATGACTCCTGTTTGCAAGCTGGGTTGTTGCAGAAGATAGTAACGATACAGTTGAACCAGGGAACCCAGACTACAAATGTTAAAATGGAGGATATAAAGGAAGATGTAAACTCATACTAAACTGAATGTGTCAAGTAGAGGTAGTCAAGTTAAACGAGGGGATACATAACTTCAGCTCTGTAAACTATATTTATTTCCATGGTGTAGTGCTGCCAGAGGGCAGCCGTGACCCTACACCACTTTATTTTCTCCAAGTGAGGATTTGCAGTTCTCATAATCCAGTTGAAATTCATACATATTTTTAAGCGCTTGAAAATCCACTCATCACTAAAGCTTATGTCATACTGTAAAAACAAATGGACTGGTCAAAGTTGTCATATTGATATTTAACGTGATTTGATTCATTGACAACATCAACTCATGCATGCAAGTAACAAGAAGAAAACATTCCACCTTAAAAGGCTAGCTGCTGTTAGCCTTTGAGCTGCCAAGTGGATTAAATAATTTTTCTGTCTTGCTGACGTTAACTAGTAAAGATGAAAATCCAGTAAAACATTACAATGTCAGCCTGTTAAAACTTGAAATGAAAAGTCATAGCGTTCATAGTCTAGCCCTGTTGGATAAGCCTGCACTGCAGCTTTTCCTTAAAATGGATGTTTCAAATGCGGCTTCATTTGCACAAGTAAGTAAATTAAATCATTCAAAACACTACTTTCATTTCGACCTAAATTTCTAAATGCCATGCATTTTACAACCTACTACATCCATATAATATTCTAATATTCTCAGCATAATGAAATTAAGTCAATCCGACATTTGATCATGTGGTCAGTTATAGTTGACCAATCTATGTAAACTAACCTATGCAACGAGCCACAACCTAACCATACACATGCGCAGTACTTATAGCACTACAACTCTGTTTGTATAGGGTTGATAATTTCACCGTGACATATAAATTCAATAAAAGTTCAGATTTCAGTCATTTCTTTGCAGCACACAGTAATGTGATGTTTTTTCAGTAAAAATATGTTTCAGAAAAGAACTATTTGAAATTCATTAAATTATATCTAATTCCATTACTGCGCCATCACTTTGACATTATGGGGATCAGCTTGTTTTCTCTCTCTTCTGGAACTGAATGGGAGGTTGATTTTATCTCAGCTTGGCATGGGGGTTAGAGGTGGCGGTAAGCTGTTAGACTCCACCAAAAGAGGAGAAGTGTGCGAAAGTTTCCTAGTTACCTTATATGTCTAAAGGTAGGGCAATAATTTTGCTTGAGTAATTATTGTTACTACTTTTTCAGTGATTATATTTTTCAAGTAACTTGCCCCACTCTGCTGGTGAAAACATAAGAACTGCTAATGCTAAGCTAATGAGCACATTGTACCCACAGAGTTAGAGGATGTGTTTTGGTACTCTAGAGTAAATGGTGAATAAATGCATATAGTGCTTTTCCTCCAATAATCCCAACTCCAATAATAACTCTATTACACTAAAACAAGACCATACATGTAAGGTACATATTAGTAATGAGTAAATAATGAAAGAGCAATATACATATAGTATGCACAGATCATCTTTCATACAAATGGAGATGTTCTGATATGCTCAGCATCAACACTTTTTGACTCATCAGACACTGTATGTGGATAACAAATAAATAAATAAATGAATAAAAAGCACCTGAAGACACAATTCCTTTACAAAATACAGCTGCTGTAATTGTGTAACTGTGTACTCTGGTGTGTCCAGTAGTGAATCAAAGCCTGATCACTGTTTGTTTATATCACTATAAACTCATCTGTCCTGATATGAGCATAACTGATGAGCCATATCTGCACTCTGCTGAACACTGAGATATATTTTTAACTATGAAAAACAACATGAGATAAACGAGCAGAAAGTTTATCTGCGACATCAGTCAAATTGACTCATGTTCATTTTCCCATGAGAACTGAGTGGGTTGTTTGTGTTCAGCGGCACAGTCAGCCAAAACAAAAGACAAAGAAAACGCATCGAGTTGTCCAGCATCTTAAACAGTGACAAGTAGGAGAAGTGACCTTGATGGACACAAACTAAAAGAGCAAACACACACACACAGACACGCAATATCTCAGATGTGACTGTTGTTTACTAAGTGTGGAAATGAAAAAATGATCTTCACAGGAACTGCTAAAGATTGAACGTATTTCACTTTTTAACTACAGCATGCTGATATCTTCCAAAGCTGAAGTAAACAAGTGACGTGCTTCTGATTAAAAAGCATGAGATGCAGGATCTGATTTACTAAATGCCTGAATTCTTAAATGTGAAGTGGACTCAACCACAGAGTCCTATGCATTGAAATGGGCGTACCAAAAATTTAGAAACAGCCCTAGCAACACGGGGATTTGGGTTTTAGAGGCCCTAAACATAATCTTTTGGAAGCATATGACTGTGTGGGGGGAACAGAGTATTTGGATGATGAGAAATGGAGCATTTCAAATCACAGACTATCCCATTTCTGGATAGGTTTCAAACAGGAAAGACCCTATTTTCTGTGTGTGTGTGTGTGTGTGTGTGTGTGTGTGTGTGTGTGTGTGTGTGTGTGTGTCTCTCAGAGTTCAATGAAGAATGTAAAAGTATCTTTTGTTTTTCTGGGCTGGTCTCTCTCCTTCTGTATTTCTCTCTTCTCTCTTTCTCTCTCTCCCTACCTGCCCAGCCCAGAGAGCCGATTAAAAAAATTGCTCAAAGGATTTGGGAGCACATTCTCCTGTGTTTAGCCTAAAACCTGGAAGAAAGTGGGGCATGGTTCAAGACTAGCCTCTCTCTCTCTCTCTCTCTCTCTCTCTCTCTCTCTCTCTCTCTCTCTCTCTCTCTCTCTCTCTCTCTCTCTCTCTCTCTCTGTGATTGAACATGTTGTTCTCTAAAACAGACAAATATTTTCCTTCTAGCAATCCATCTGCTGCTTTGTCTGTGTTTCTGAAGGAAATATTGTGTTGACATTCTCCCATCTCCGTGCAGGTGGAAAAATAGGAGTGCCCAAATGTTGTATTTTATCACAGGTCAAACATTTGCGCTGTGCATGCTTGGTCTTTAAACTTGAACAAAAATAATGAGTCCTGCTTAAAATATTCCAAAAATTGAAGGTGGTTAAGTAAATGGTCTTACTTTAACTTCTTTAAATTCAAGCTAGTCTTTCTATTAACAAATGAATAGCACAATATAGAAAAAAAAACACCAGAAAAATACAGGCTAACTTTGGTAGTACAAGATTTATTTCAACATACTTTTACACACATTTAGAGTTCAGTCTGAAATGAGGGTTTTACCTTAATGTTGTTAGTATTCCATCATGGGTTGTCTGAGGAGTATTTCCATGCAGAGTTCACCAGGAATGTAATCCAAGACAAGCTGACACATCTTTGATATCATTGTGTCATCTTCACATCTCCTCACATCCACCTGATGTTTGTCAGCTGTGAGTTACAGGTCTGAATACTCTGTGACAGTTGTGCCACCAACTGTTTAGTGGGACAGTCAGACTCACGAGGAGGGAAAGTTCTGAGGAAGTCTGGGTGAGTCAGTTGCAAGCACCGCCCCTCCTTTTGAGGAGGGGAGGTATGGCCAATAGGAAAGAAGCGGACTAAAGGGCCATTTGGTTATCAAAAGAAACAAGAGGTGACGTGATTAAGTAAATGAGGAAGGAGAGACAGTATGGACAGCACAGGGAGCTCATAAAGCCTTCCCTCAGGCCAATGCCTGGACAGGAAAGTGGAACAGAGCAAATAGAAGTGTATTGTGTACATTGCTGGGGCCAAACAATGGCGATAGCCGTTAGGGTGTCAACCAGGGTGTTAGGTTTCTCATCCGCAAAGTTGATTTCTATGTGAAATGTCTGGGTTCCTGGGGTAAGCCCTTGGTCTGGGGGTATTGTACTCCTTAGGCCCCAGTAACTCCACTGAGTACTTCTGACAGATTTCTACTGACAAGCTCACTAAAACCCAGAGGCCTTTTCAACACGGGAAGGGACGCAGTCGCTGTCTGCTATGCAGCATAACACGCTGTGCAAAGCTGTTTGAAGTGCGCCGTCAGAGGCAGAGGGGGGAGACAAGTTTGGAGGATGAGAGGAGTTTGGTGGGGACAAGAGTTCAGACTTCATCATTTGATACTTTGGAGGCTGGTTGCAGAATTTCTTATAACTTTGCAGCAGCCATGTTGTTAGTGTGGTGGCCTGTGATGGATGGGAAGGTATGCTTCAGGTAAAGGGTCAGATAGTTCACAACTTTTTATTGACCTGAGTTTTCTGTTGATTTTCACTCTCTCTCTCCACAGTGTATTTTTGTTAATCCAACAGCAGTTTAAAATTGCCAATAGCCCAGAGGTCCTTTTTTCAACCCAAAGAGGAAAATTTAATCCTTTAACTAAAGTTTGAAAATCACCACAACTGGAATAACGAGGTTTCTCCTTGACAACATCATGACAAATTATTTCGAGTGGGTGGTAGTGTGTTGCTTCTCTGAAAAAATTAAAAGCACATTAACCACATGATGACTATGCAAAACAATGTTAGTAAAGTTTTATCTCTCTTGTACCAGATGCTACTCTACGCCTGTAATAATGTCGCAGTGGTGTGTTAACTGTGAGTCATCTATCCCTGGTGGCAAGATATTATGACAACAAAGCAAAACCGGTTTTCTGAGTGTCAGAATTCACCTTCATCAGCATCACCGGAACAAGCTAACTGTACTGTACATGTTTCCTGATCAATCATCTATCCCTTTTGATGGAGAATAGGTTGAATGGGATTAGTTCTCTCTCTCTCTCTCTCTCTCTCTCTCTCTCTCTCTCTCTCTCTCTCTCTCTCTCTCTTTCTCTCACACTCTCTCTCTCTCTCTCTCTCAATCACTCACTCACACACACACTCCAACTCCCCAATGACAAGCTTCTCAAACCTTGGGACAAAATTGATCTCATCTCAATATTTGTAATTGCCTCGACTCCGTCTGTAGAATTTAAATTGGCTTTGATAGAACAACACTGAAAAAGAAATGTCAAGTAATTTGCTGAAGCTTTTGTTCGCCAAGGTCGAAAGCTTCTCAGTATTGCCTCCTCACTGGCTGTAAACTAGTTGCCTCCAACGTGCACTTCCAATCAAATGCTCTAGGCTTGTTAGGGCTGTGTTTACCAATTCAATGAAAACAGTGGGATTTATAAGCAGCTTGATAGAAAATGCTGCCTGAGAGGCTCAACTTAGAGAACAAAAGTTTGCTCTACCAAAAAAAAAAAAAAAGTTTTTTTAAAGCTGCACTAATTAATATTTGTACATGAATGGATCAAATGACTGTATGTAATGTGAAATGGGTCATTTGTAGTGACAAACCTTCTAAAAGTTATCGCCCCCTTAAGCTTTGTGAAGTGTTTAAGTGTCTTTTAGCTCATTGTTTTGGTTTTATAAAACGCAACTTCACTATTTCGGTTCAGTTTGACAGCTAGCAGCTGTTTGTTTGGTGACAAAAGCTCTAATAAACCCACTGGACACCACCTCTCCAGTACCAAATGGCATACAGACAAAGTAAGCAACTAGCTGTAGTAGACTACAGTGGAACATTTTAACAGTTAAAGAACCAAATATTTCTTTAAGGAGCTGGTGAGCACCAAAACTTTGTCAGTAGGTGGACACATTACGGCAGATCAATATTAACATTGCTTTATCTACTGCATGTTTAAAGGAGCTACTTGTATATTTTCGATCATGATTTGTTGCCGGGAGCAGGTGGTGGTGATTATTTCTTGACAACAGGAGGTTATAATATAATACCAGCGCTATGTCAACTAAGTGATGAGACAGGCCGGGGCTAGCTGCTTAGCTTGCTAACTTCAGTAGAAGAAAAGATGTGCTAGAGACAAGAGTTAACATTGCCATTTCCTGCCACCACTGGAGACAGCAGTTGTTGAGTAAAGGAATGAAGTTGCGACGCTTCTTCTAGCCCACGAAGTAAACAGCCTTTAATGCTAACACTGGGTATGTAGCAATAGCAAAACTTACAAATAGCTCCTTTAAATAAGCAGTTATTTGCTAACACAGTTGATAGTATATCATGATCAGGTCATAATGTGTCTATACTCTGTTTGCAGCATAATCTTGAGCACACAAGTGGCCAAAAAGCAAAGAAGTACAATGAATATACAATGCAGTAAGTTACTTATGTAGTTGTGCACAGGTAAAATTCACTTATAACAAACACTAAAAAGTATTCAACTCCTACCATTTATCACTCTTGGAGCAAAATAATTATTACATCACATGTAATTGCTAGACAAGTGATGAAACTTGACCTTGAACTTGAAAACAGATTTGTTTAATTTCTACTGCTGTGCAGAGTCATATTGCATTGTCATACACAGGAGAAACAAAAGTGAGGCCAGCTGAATGGGAATGACTGGATGACAGGGAGTATGAAAGAGAGCAGAGAGACAGTACTTCAACCTAAACAGGCAGACGTTTAAGAAAATAAGTGTTGAAGACGTGATGTGAAAAGCATTCAAATGCAACACCTCCTTGGTGTTTCATCTTTAATACACTCAATATGAAAGAGTGTATCAGGTTGTCTTGGTCATTGTAGCACGAAGAGTTTGTCTCACAGTATAGCTGTTGGAGAGCTCTCCGGGTATTGCTGTAATTGAAGTGATGTCAGGGGGAGTGCTTTGCTATTCTTCACTGTAGGGTCCAGAGACATAGAGAGAGAGAGAGAGAGAGAGAGAGAGAGTGAAAAACAGAGGGAGGTAAGACAACAAGTCCCAAACAGCCTCTCAGCCACAACCTTGAGAGTGATATTTAAACATTGCCAGAGAAGATATGCAGTGTTTTCTCTCTGAGGGGAGATAGAAAAAGGAGGATTAGATGAAACTGACATGGAATTGGAAGCCTATACAAATACTCATATAGTGAAACTGTTGGACTTAACAGTGTGCTCAGTGTGTTTGAAGTTTACCATTTTCATGCTGCAAACTCAAAATAAACATCCAAAAGTACAAGTGTTGCCTCTTGTCAGGGTGGAGAGCCTCTGAAAACAGCAGATATAAGTTTTCCCCTGACAGACAGAATAATGAAATTAGGACAGAGTTCATTGCAGGGACACCCCCAACGCTGCGGAGCGAAATGCTTCAAAAGACACCTCAATGATTATGAAACATGTCGTCATGCATCTTCTTTGTAAGGAATTAGTGTAAGTATGATGCACAGTATAAACCTGAACCACCTGCAGTCACAGAGGAGCCTTCGACATACCGCACAAGGATGAAGAAACGGGGCAATATCTGAAAAAGAAAAAGAAAAACAGTATCAGCTTGATATAAGGGTCATAGCCAGGGAGTACGAAGGAAAGGAGAAAAAGGAGATAAATGAGTGAGGGGAGAGAGACGGTCAGAGGGGCAAGGATAATGAGGTCAAAACCATCGTCATTAAGCCAATCACAAAGATTGATTCCGAGGTCGGTGGCCTTGCTTACTAAAATGAGGCAATCAGAGATCTGGATATTAAATGTCTCCTTTGGGCACTGTATGAGATTGTGCTTAGGGTCATTTAGGTTTTAATTTACACTTGAGCTGCAAATACTTTAATAGCTAGCCCTGCCAAAATCCCCTGTGTTACACGACCACTACAAGTCTCAGGCTGTTCACCTTTTTACCTACAGTATATCTACTTCTTTTCACAGCGCCAACCATAAACAGAGGCATCCATGTGGTGGGCGCCGACAATTGGCCAAACCAAATCTGAACCCAGTACTGAGAATTATGAAAGTGGGGAAAGCCTCGTCTTGCACAAACGCCGGCTTCAGGGGTTGTTAATTCAAACAAGTCATTTCAGCTCTGCTATTGTCAATAAACTCCCTCTCCCAACAGCTAATGGTAGTGAGCATAAGTGTGAGTTGGAGAGATGCCAGGGCAATTATGTGTGTAAAGATAAACATGGCGTTCTTTGAGTGAAAAGGCTTTTGTTTAACTCACAGCTCTTGACTGCTGGGAGAAGTGAATGATGGGATACATAACCAAACACTGTCAACTTATCTTCAAATGTGCATTCTAGTCACAAAGCATCCCAGAATCCCAAAAAAATACTTTGAAATTCTAATCCTAGATATTGGTTTAATTACAACTGATTATCATTTTCATTATGGACTAATTAATTGTATTTCCCTCTTATCCCACACTTACTACTTTTGTTAAATGGCTTGAATGGAAAAACATCAAGTCCTTATCCTCTCCTGAGAGCCAGGACAGAAATCCGCTGCTCCACACAGTCAACAGGACTCTCCTCTTCTGTTTAAGCAAGCACTTCAAACATGGGTCATTTCACCCCCTAGTGTCATGAGGCTGTTACATCATCCTCTGGCCTGTGTAGCAAAAAGGGAGGGTGCATTTGCTAGAAGCAACCCTGCAGGAAGATAAGCGGAGATATCTTGTGTACTGCAGATTGGACAGAATGACACATAACCCAGTTTTCTTACTTTCTCAGAGTCGTGGTGTTTGTGTCTATTTCTCTCAATCACTCTACATCCAGAGTGTACCACCACCACCACCACCACCCGCTCTCTAATACTCTTCATGACCAAAGAAGGGGCCAGGAATAACTGGTGTTACTATAGTAACCCTACCAAAGTACACACTGGCACCAGTTTGTGGGGTGTATGATTTCATGTTAACTTTTAATACATGTCCAGACAAAGACATTTTGTAATGTCTTTGCTAGATTAGATTTATCTTTAGTATTCAACATACTTTAACCATGTAAAAACTACAGTGCAACCCATGCTCAAAATCCTTTTCAGGGTATTTAAAACACATTCAATTAACAGATTTATACTAATATTAATAAGCAATATTACAAAGATTACCTTAACAAAACGGTCAACCTATCTAACCCAGAGCCTGAAGCAATCTGAAGGAGACTGGTATGACAGTAAACTGTGTGGTGATGGATCCACAATGGACTGGTGAGCTTTGTGTCCACCTGGAAAGAGGAGCAAACACATTTAGTCAGGACAAACAGACAGTAGAGGCCAGTGTGTGTGTGTGTCTGTCTGTGTGTGTGTCTGTGTGTGTGTCTGTGTGGTCCCCTATAATACTCTGTCTCTCCATATTTACTCCAGCAGGGATTTAACAGAATGAATTAAGCAAACATCAGCTACAGAAACAGGCACATTTCTGTAAACAAACATTTATCCACCGAGCTATGGTGGACCTAAGCCTTGATAAAACACAGTAAAGTAAATGTAAATGCAAGGTGAAGGACAGTCTCTAATCTGGTGATTGTAACCTGTATTACATGTGACTGAATGTGCATATGTGTATACATGCTAGTGCGGGTACAAGCGTTTGCCCAGTTTATTGTGATATTGTATTAGAAGAAGCTGAAAGCTTATTTGTGCTGATATAAAAGTACCTGAACTAGTTCAATTTTTTTCCTGTTTTAATGGTTAGATTAGCCATATGTTTATTGAAAGACTTCATCTTATTGCTAATCTCCATACTGGCTGTGAAGTGGTACTTTCATACAGTGACTACACCATGTGAAAGTAAGATGTCAATAAAAATCTCCGCCTGTGTGGAAATGCATATCACTAAACACACTTACAGTAGTTAGAGAAAGTTTTCAATGTGGAGAAGACAGCGGCAAACATTTTTGAAAATCTTGTAAATGAAAAATTCAAACATTGGTGTAATGACTGGATTCATTTGGTATATTTAAAACAAAATGTACCTTGTTGTTTATTGGTATATAACCCAGAACATATTAATAAACACATTTTTTTCAACATGTGCAGCAAACTTTAATGCATGCATTAAATGTTAAGTGTAGTATAAATAAATGCAACGGGTCAGAGGTTAGATATAAGTTATATTTTTATTTTTAAGAAAAGAAAGAGACAGTGGAGACGTGCTGTTTGTGGCAGAAGATGACATGCAGACAGGAGAGATAAAAGAACGTGTGAGAAGGAGAGGAAATGGAGCTTTAGGCCAAATATTTGTGTAACTGTGTACGGTGTCCTTGAGTGCCAAGAAAGGCGCCTTTAAATAAAATGTATTATTATTATTATTATTAAATATAAATAACCCTTGAGATTCCTCCAATTCATGTCACCATACAGTAAAGACATCAGCTGACATTCAAAGTTTGAATTAGCCTAATTTCTTAATGGTAGAGGGGTAAGAATAAACTGGAGAAGAGGAAGAGTTGAAAGGGTTAAAATTGCAGCAGAAGTATTGGATATATCTCACAGGTTGAAAAAGTGTTTGCGCATAAATGTGCAAGTGAACAACTGCCATAGACAGCTAGCGTAATATCGATCAAGTCTACACACAGCATCATATCCATCATGTTAGAGGAGGACAATATTGATGTGTGTGAATGTGTGTGCACTTACTGCATTCATTTTACAAGTCTCCAACATCTATGAAAAAAACAAGTCACACCATTTCATCAGTTATCGGAAATGCCAGATCTGAGATTGGCTGTTGTTAGCTGCCATTTCCCGTCTCCAGGCGACAGTAATTGTCATTGTGGAGGTATAAGGGAGATGTTCTTCAGATCCACACCATGACAATGGCGTTGGCTTTGACAGGTGGATGACAGGGAGGAGGAAGGGGGTGGGGGTGGGGGGCTGTTGCTGTACAGGCTAGATCAGCCTTAGACCACACACACACACACATACGTGCACATACACACCCGCTCATCCGCTGACTTGTCTCCCGCCAGCAGGCCACCCCCTAATCGAGATGGAAGAGCGCTGTGGCAGATCGAAATGCCTGCAGATGACAAGGTGGGAATGGATTGGCTCCTGTGCCCTTGTCATGTTGCTCCATCTGCACCAAACGGAGAGGAAGACAGATGGATTCCATGGCAGAAGGCCGGGTGGTACAGGCAGACAGGTAGGAGAAGACAGACAGCAATGAATTGAAATGATATTAAATTTGAAAAAAAATGTGATTAAAGTAATTTAGTAAGTAAGTTAAGTAAGTAACTTAGTAATAAGTAAGTCATTTTTAAAATACATGTAATGAATGTGTTGGGTGGAGTATTTGCTGGGATTGGAGTCTTTTCATTCTTTCTGTTTTTTTGGCTTTTTTCATTGTTCAAGCTCTTTCTTTCATTCTAGAAAAGACTTGTTCGGGATACTGGACCCACCCAGCATTCCTGCAAGTGAAAACAATCTTTGTTAACAGCGAAAATATCACTGCAGAGGCCACTCCTATCTAAAGTGCTGGAGGTTGCTAGATGGCATACTTGCTTTGGAGGGTATCTTATATCCGTCTCCTGCATACACTGCACCGGTGAGGCCTTTCTATACCTGGCTGTCTTTAACAGGTCAGTGATCCCCTGCTACTGCTCAGAGATCTGAACCATGTTCCTTACAATCATTTTCCTCCTTTATCTGCGCTCAAGTACCAGATAAGACCATAACATAGGGGCATTCCTAGGAGGGGAATAATTCTGTCCTATACACTCGTAAGAGAGATCATTCAGTCAGAACAACAACACACAGTTAACACCGATCAATCAATCCTAATTATTTCAACGCATTTCCACACCACGTACTGAGCCAGTGAGAGGGTGAAGACAACACAGTTATCTAAGGATTCTTTTAAAATTAATTCCAATTAAACTGTCTGACCCAGGTTTTGTGGAGTATGGGAGTTGTCACTCATTCATGCTGGTCTCATCGTCACTGGCAGCACATTTAAAGTAGAGGGCTAATGTTTTAATTAGTTCAAGGATTGTGTAGAAAATGCCACAGTGCGTATAGCTTCATGGGATGATATATCAGGGGGCTGTTGGACTTGTGTGTTTTACCTAAGGTGATTTGGTGGCAAACACTGAAAGGCAGGTTAATGTTGTTTCCCCTCCGTGGGGGATTAATCACCTGGTCTCATAACTACTTGCCAACATAATCATCCCAGAGAGATAGGGAAAGTCTGCCACCAGCAAACCTGGGAGACAGCAGGGGAAACAGTGAGAGAGATGGAAGGAAAAATAAATTTGCCAAAAGCATTTTGTCATACTATCACAAAATATTTTTTGTCACTGTCTGTCACTCAGTTAGTCTGCCTATTTGTGAGGCTGTTTCTTTCTCTTTTTTCCTTGTCCCCGTCTCAGAAAAGGTGGTCCAATTATGGGAATTTTTTTTTTAACCATTAACTGGTTGAAAGAAAATACACAAATACTGTTGAACTGGTTTTAGAAATAAAGTGAAATAGTTTCCATACAGCTTTGAGCCAAAATATATAGACCTCAGCTTCCAGGAGTATGTGTTCTGATTTTTTTATGAGTATGTTCAAAAAAATCATGGAAGATATAGTTTTTATAGCCCAATATATTTTTCCATCTGTCTTGTTACCTGTCAGGGAGACAGGTTTGTGGGATTGCACATTAATGTACATAGCGGGTGGACGTCAGAGAAAGTGAAAGAGAGAGAGAGAATGCTAAACAGTGGAAGGCTTCCTAAAACGACATGTCAGAGTAAGATCGAAGTAGCATTTGTTCCTGTTAGCTGGGCGTCTCCCATCGACATCTGCTGATGAGAGTTTGTCTTGGATAATGTCCTTCATTTCACCTCCCAAGGTCTCTCCTGGTACCCCCCCCTCCCCTTCCTTTTTACACTCCTTTCCCTGCATTGAGATCGTAAATTGCTGAATATAAAGCCTTGTTTCCAGTCCGTTAGACGCGGCAGACGATGCCAAGGGCCTTCACATCCCCTTTTGCACCTCTGACGGCACTTAGATGGAAAAATCTGTCTCTCTCTCCACACACACACACACACACACACACACACACCCTTGTGTCTGATATGTGCATGCATCATTCAACAGATTAACAAATGGCTTCACCAAAAGACAATATATACCTTTCCTGACAGTTTCTCTTGTAATGGCCCGATGTCAAGGAACGTACAGAATGTGTTGAATAGATCATATACATCATGCATAAAATTATTAAAGAAATGTCACTGTGCAGTTTCGGAAGCAATGAAAACTGCTTCCTCTGTGGCGTGCTGCTTGGACACCATACAGCCATGTGCCATGATTTGCGTATGGTAGACTCATGAACAGAGATGTTAATCAGCTCCAATTATTTTAAGCCTTTAGTTTAGTTTAGAGGGTATTTTTTACCTCACTGATCATTCTGCTTTGTGTCTTTGGAATCATCTTAGCTGGATGTCCACTTCTAGGGAGGGTAGCCACAAAACTAAATTGTCTCCACAGTTTTATGTGACTGACTGATGAATATCTAAACTCTTTGAAATGACTTTATAACCCTTTCAGTTTTATGCAAAAGCAACATTTCTTAATGGTAAGTCCTCTGAGATCTCTTTTTTGTGAGAAATGGTTCACATCAGCAGATGCTTCTTGTTCATAGCAAAAACCTTTGAGTGTTTTTATAAGTCAAACAGTCTGGTTTCATTGATTGGACTCCAGCTTTGCTAACTTTTGACTCCTATTAGCTTCTGTTGATGTCATTGACCTTTTTTCAGCCTACACAGTGAATGTTTGAATGATACAATCAAAATGACCAGTCCTCTTTTCAGGATTGTGTGGGCATATGCTGATGACTCTCTTTTCTTCAGATCTGTTAGAGCAGAACAACTCACAACTTTATTCTGTTGAATATGGAATTGGGCGACTACAGCAAACTCAGTAAAGCTACGCACACCCTGATCAGCAAGAATAAATAAATAAAACACTTCATTTGAATTGGTGCATGCCTAAATGATATTTAGTACTCGTCTCGTCTCGTCTCGTCGTCTCCCGCTTATCCGGATCCGGGTCGCGGGGGCAGCAGCCTCAACAGAGAGGTCCAGACGGCCCTCTCCCCAGCCACTTCCACCAGTTCCTCCGGGAGAATCCCGAGGCGTTCCAAGGCCAGCCGAGAGATATAATCCCTCCAGCGTGTCCTTGGTCGACCTCGAGGTCTCCTCCCGGTGGGACATGCCCGAAACACCTCCCCAGGGAGGCGTCCAGGAGGCATCCTCACTAGATGCCCGAACCACCTCAACTGGCTCCTCTCGACATGGAGGAGCAGCGGCTCTACTCCGAGTCCCTCCCGGATGACCGAGCTCCTCACCCTATCTCTAAGGCTGAGCCCGGCCACCCTGCGGAGGAAACTCATTTCGGCCGCTTGTACTCGCGATCTCGTTCTTTTGGTCATTACCCAAAGCTCATGACCATAGGTGAGGATCGGAACGTAGATCGACCGGAAAATTGAGAGCTTCGCCTTCCGGCTTAGCTCCCTCTTCCCCACAACGGACCGATTCAGCGCCCGCATCACTGCTGACGCCGCCCCAATCCGCCTGTCGATCTCCCGCTCCATCCTACCCTCACTCGTGAACAAGATCCCGAGATACTTAAACTCCTCCACCTGAGGCAAAGCCTCCCCCCCGACCTGAAGCGGGCAATCCACCCGTTTCCGGCTGAGAACCATGGCCTCAGACTTGGAGGTGCTGATTTTCATCCCAGCCGTTTCACACTCGGCCGCGAACCGCCCAAGCGAGAGCTGAAGGTCGGCGTTCGATGAAGCTAGGAGGACCACATCATCCGCAAAAAGCAGAGACGAGATCCTCCCGCCACCGAAACCAAACCCATCCACCACCCGGCTGCGCCTAGAAATTCTGTCCATAAAAGTTATGAACAGAACCGGTGACAAAGGGCAGCCCTGGCGGAGTCCAACCCTCACCGGGAACAGGTCCGACTTACTGCCGGCTACGTGAACCAGACTCACACTCCTTTGGTACAGGGATTTAATGGCCACTAACAAGGGGCCATCCACCCCATACTCCCGGAGTGCCCCCCACAGGGTGCCCCTGGGAACACGGTCGTATGCTTTCTCCAAATCCACAAAACACAAGTGGACTGGATTGGCAAACTCCCATGCTCCCTCCAGCACCCTAGCGAGGGTAAAGAGCTGGTCCACAGTTCCACACCCAGGACGAAAACCACATTGCTCCTCCTCAATCTGAGGTTCAACTATCGATCGGACCCTCTTTTCCAGTACCCTGGCATAGACCTTACCAGGGAGGCTGAGGAGTGTAATTCCACGGTAGTTGGAACACACCCTCTGGTCTCCCTTCTTAAAGATGGGGACCACCACCCCGGTTTGCCACTCCAAAGGCACTGCCCCCGATGTCCACGCAATGTTGCAGAGGCGTGTCAACCAAGACAGCCCTACAACATCCAGAGCCTTGAGATACCCAGGGCGGATCTCATCAACCCCCGGGGCTCTGCCACCGCGCAGTTGTTTCACTACGTCGGCGACTTCTGCCCCAGAGATTAGATCATCCATCCCCAGGTCTCTTGGCTCTGTTTCCTTTACGGAATACGTGTTGGTGGGATTGAGGAGCTCCTCAAAGTATTCCTTCCACCGTCCCACTATATCCTCAGTTGACGTCAGCAGCTCCCCGCTCCCACTGTAAACAGTGTGAGCGAGTTGCCGCCTTCCCCCCCTGAGGCGTCGGACGGTTTGCCAGAACCTTTTTGGAGCCGATCGATAGTCTTCCTCCATTGTCTCACCTAACTCCTCCCACGTCCGAGTTTTTGCCTCCGCAACTGCCGCAGCTGCACTCCGCTTGGCCCGCCGGTACCAGTCAGCTGATTCCTGAGACCCACAGGCCAACCACGCCCTGTAGGCCTCCTTCTTCAGCCTGACGGCTTCCCCCACCGCCGGTGTCCACCAGCGGGTACGGGGGTTACCGCCACGACTGGCCCCAGCTACTCTGCGGCCGCAGCTTGCAACAGCCGCCTCAACGATAGCAGAGCAGAACAAGGCCCATTCGGACTCAATGTCCCCCACTGCCCTCGGGACGTGGTCGAAATTCTGCCGGAGGTGTGCGTTGAAAATCATCTTGACGGGTTCTTCTGCCAGGTTTTCCCAGCAGACCCTCACAACCCGTTTGGGCCTGCCAGGTCTGCGCGGCGTCTTCCCCCGCCATCTGATCCAACTCATCACCAGGTGGTGGTCGGTTGACAACTCTGCTCCTCTCTTTACCCGAGTGTCCAAAACATGCGGCCGCAGGTCTGATGATACGACTACAAAGTCGATCATAGACCTGCGACCTAGGGTGTCCTGGTGCCAAGTGCACCTGTGGACATCCTTATGTTTGAACATGGTGTTAGTTATGGCCAAGCTGTGACTAGCACAGAAGTCCGATAACTGAACGCCGCTCGGGTTCAGATCGGGCAGGCCGTTCCTCCCCACCACACCCTTCCAGGTCACGCTGTCATTGCCCACGTGAGCATTGAAGTCTCCCAGTAGGACAATGGAGTCCCCTTTCGGGGCACTTTCCAGCACCCGTCCCAAGGACTCCAAAAAGGGCGGGTAGTCTGAACTGCTGTTCGGCGCATAAGCGACGACAACAGTCAGAAACCGATCCCCGACCCGAAGGCGCAGGGACGCAACCCTTTCGTCCACCGGGGTAAACTCCAATAACAGGTAGAGAGCCTGGGGGACACCAAGAAGCCCGCCCCGGCCCTCCGCCTCTCACCCGGAGCAACTCCAGCAAAGAGGAGAGACCAGCCCCTCTCAAGGACTTGGGTTCCGGAGCCGATGCTATGTGTCGAGGTGAGGCCGACTATATCTAGCCGGTATCGCTCGACCTCTTCCACAAGCTCCCGCTCCTTCCCCGCCAGAGAGGTGACGTTCCATGTTCCAAAAACCAGTTTCCGTAACCGAGGATCGGACCGCCAAGGCCCCCGCCTTGGTCTGCTGCCCAATCCACAATGCACCGGATCCCTCTGATTCTTCCTGCAGGTGGTGAGCCCACTGGGAGACGAATCCATGTAGCCGGTTCGGGCTGGGCCCGGCCGGGCCCCATGAGCTAAGGCCCGGCCACCAGGCGCTCGTCCACGGGCCCCAACCCCAGGCCTGGCTCCAGGGCGGGGCCCCGGTGTCCCTCCGGGCCGGGTACTCGGGTTCTGGATAGTATTCATCATTGGGATCTTCTGAACCGTTCTTCGTCTGGCCCTTCACCTAGGACCAATCTGCCTTGGGAGACCCTACCAGGGGCAAAATGCCCCCGACAACATAGCTCCTAGGGTCATTAGGGTTCTCAAACTCCTACACCACGGTAAGGTGACGGTTCAAGGAGGACCTTGAACCGTCACCTTTAGTACTCATGCTGGTCATTTTGCAAATATGAAGCATGCAGAATCTGTGAAACTCTCACACTCTGTCATTTTTCCATACCATCATTCTGGAGTCCAATCAAGATTGCTGCTGCTAGACAAACCTGACATGAACTGGGACAGTAATCCCTGAGCATGTCCTCAGCCTTAATTGATGAGTGCTTTTTGCCTGTCTGGACCTATTTCATGCTAGTGATTACATGAGTCTGAGCCCAACATTGAAACAGATATTCTGACATTTGAGGCTAATCTCCATGCAGTCAGCTGTAGGCAAAACAACAGAGGGACAGTGGAGTTATTTACTGGGAATTGTTACAAATCAGTGATCAAAGCACAACACAGATATGGCGTGACCTCTATGAACGAATCACTGAACGCATAGTGCGTACACACAACAAACTGACCCTGCACAAGCATGTGCACTGGTGTGTACAGACGCCTGGTTTAAATGGTAGTTCTCACAGGTCCATGACAAACAGGCACTGCGACACTGCTCCCTGCTGAACACACAAAGAATTGGACTGTTATCAAACCGTCACTTGCGAGACAATGTCAGTGTCGAAGAAAATAGTTATGAATCTCACCTTGCAAAGACAGTTTTTAAGTGTTCCACCTTTTGTCGGTGCATGGAGATATTTAAGCGAGAGGTGGCCTTAGTATTAAGAAGACAAAGCTTAAGTGCAGTGTTTTTCCTAAGTAAAGACAGCTTATTCAACCAAAGCATGCAAAGTGAAAAAAAAAAATACAGATTTTTATTCATCCCTTGAGAAAGATAAGACATAATGATCAGGTTATAAGCTCAATGGACCTGATGACATTTGTGTCATCTATTCATTTTCATCAATAGGTCTGTAAACGACATAGACATTAGTCATCTATTTCTTTCTCACTTCTTCCTCATTTCTTTTGCTTCCCTCTATAAAACACATACCATGCATAGAAATGCTGCTCTGTCCATGTCTTACTCTCTCAGGTGGCCTTCTGTCTTTGGTCAAACAAGGCACGTTTTCTCAACTACTTTTTCATATTAGGCATTTAGTTGAACCTGTTTATCCAGGATTTCAAAAGAAAACCTAATTTCAGTGTTGTACAGAGGCAGGTGGAGTCCCGAATCAGCGCTGTAGGCAGAGGCGGGTGGTGGCCTAGGGTGCCAACATATGGAGGAGTACCAAAGAAGAGGAGGAAGTATTTTCTAATTTGCTCCTTATCTTCCTCTATCACTGATGTCTAGTGCACCCCTTACATTGTTATAAAAACCATGTTCACAGTGAACTGAACCCCTTATACTATGGAGACTACAAACAGACTGTAGAAGGGTGCTCTGCTGGGGACTGTTCCTGCTTTTCTGACCCAGCGCTTCATTTGCTCACACCACCATGTAAGAATCACGTATTATGTTCCATGCAAACATTAGTATATGTTCTACACTGGGATAAATCACTGGGTCAAATTGGCAGTCAGGCCTATCAGATATAAAGACAGATGTTTTGCCCCTGGAAGGACAGCTGTCGAAATTGCCCCAACTCTGCTCCATTAAAACACTGAAGGAGTGGCTTTGATAATGAGGAAGCCGCAAAATATACTGAAAGCTTGTCTGGGCAGCATGTATGCAAACATGCTCAAGGGTTGCATGGTTGTCTCTTGCACTGATTTTGAGTTTATGGTTACATGTTTTTTTAGTTTCTGTACTTTTCTGAATCTGCGTCCAGACAGACTTTGGATCAACCAATCAGCTTGCTTAACATGCAGGTCCTCTGCTAGCCAGAGTTAGCTCAGAGTTATTTATCACACTTGTGTGTATCTTCACAGTAGCATAATTCCAACTTAAGATGACTCAATGTTTTCCAGCTTTTGTAATAGAGATTTCATGCTTCTTCAACATTTTCTTCCTATATTTTATTAATGTATTTATGTAAATAGCAAAAGCTAAAAACATTAGAATACATATTCCACAAACTCACAACTTAATAACTCCAGTAAGTACAGTAAGCATACTTGCATTTCTGTACTGCCAGGTGGATGATACATCCCATAATAGACTGAATGATACTTTGATTTGTACTGATGATGCGTACAGTGTCTGTATGAATCATGTGCCTTCTTAAAGTTTGTCTTTTGGCATGTCTCTTGCTCCTCCCTGGAATATTCTGTAAAACATGTATTGATGCTTTTTGGAGAATGATCTAAAATCTTCTAGACTATCAAAACAGCAACTCCAGAATTTTATCAGCACTTAATATCTTAGAAATTCTATAGACATTTGTCTTCTTGCCGAGACAGATGTCTGCAGGTTCCTGAACAGAGAAGCAGGTGAAAAACAAATGTTGTGTACCAGGCCTCGTTTAACCCAGGTAAATCGGCTCATCAACTGATGCCTTACGGCTGTTTACACCTTCTCTGTCTTTGGCAGCGATATGTCTTCAGTGCTGCTGCAGCTCTCTGATTGTTTGATATGATGTTTTGTCTGGGTAAGCTGTCATGCCCTATACATGAACTCTTGGTAATGTCAGCTGGAAAAGACAGTTTGTTGAGGGATCCTTTTGTTGTAGTTTTGTTGCTCGGTGTCTACGGTGTTGAACACCCTTTTTCCAAGAGGAAAATAAATCTCAGTGGAATTTTTCTATATAGAAATGTAGAATAAAAATCCAACTCAGTGTCTTAAACTAAAAGTATGTATTTAAAGCAAAGGTGACTGTTCCTGACTTAATCTATTTATGTTACATTTCAGATATACTTTAATGTGGTGTGTTAACAGTGTCCTGAATGACCTCCAGTAACAAGGCAATAAGGATTCTTTTGGGGGAAAAATATAGCAGCATCTTATGATCAAGTCTATACTGCTTAATCATCAAATCTCTTCCACCTTTCATTAAAGAATAAAATGTCCTGCCACGCCTGCTATACGACTTTAAACGTTAAGGCTATTTCATTTGCAATCCCAGAGGAATTACTCATTTCCTATCAACGTTAGCCCCACTGCTGGCATAAACCCCCACTCAGAGTCTATTAAAGTCATGTAGGACACAGGTAATTTAATTCATAAGCCAAGATTATATCAGAGTTGTAATGGCCTAATGATGAAGCATGATGTTTGAGTTTCGGTTAATAGGATTGCCTAATAGATGACAGAGACCAGGCTATTATCAGCTACTAAGGAGCACAACATACAACAGAGCAACATATCTTCTCTCCTACTGGCACGCAGGACCAGGACAGTCAAAATTCCACTACAGGTTATTCATATCTTTTTCTTTTTTTTTTTTTTTTTTTTTACTTTTCTGGTTGATAAATTCCTTTCCAAAATCACTGGGCACCGTACTTAAATTCAACACATTTGCACCAGGAGCTGCACAGTGCAACCACAGTGTTATACTCTCAGCCCCATGATCAGCCTCTTTGAAACACTTGTGGGCTCAGCTCAAAGGCATTTTGTCAGGAGGTCTTTAGGAAAAGAAGAGTGTGCTTCACCACTTTCCGCAGGCCAGGAACTCAGCTGGAGTCTTCAATCTACAAGACGTCCAGGCCTCTTTGGTAGGGCACCAGAAAGTAGCAGATTGTCTTGTTGGAATGTATCATATACAGTTTAGCACATTCGGTTTAGCCACCTAAATTAGCACTGATTTGGAAAAATAAAAAGTTAAAAATTTGTGATTGGTATATAACATGTTGTCATCTTGTTCTCTGCTCTTGCTTTCTTTTTTTCTACTTTCTCTATTTCTGCTTTTTGTTCCCTCATCCCTCAGTGTAGACAGGTATAGTTGTTGTCGGCTCAGAAACTAGAGCTTAGATAACCCTGGATTTCCGCTTCAGAGGTGCAGGGAGAGAGGCGTTGACACAGATTAATAACCCTCTCTTTCTCTTTTCCCTGTCTCTCTTTGGGCTGGCTGCATATCAGCGCCTTCCTTTCCTGTTTGTCAAACATATGAATAATAATTACACGCTGTGCTAATTCATTGTTTCTCTCTACCAATATTCTTCGGAATTCATGCATACTTAAACTGCTATTATTCTGATATGGGTCATTTCATGGCAACAATAGGCTGTGCATTGCCAGGTCTTTGGTCTCCTTGGATGTTTCATTGCCTGAAGGAACCATGGATCCATTTCATTGTACAGCATCAGCAGACAGGTTTGCGGAAAAGTGCATTTTTCATATCCCCAAGAATGAACAGCATTTTGAAAAAAAAAACAAAAAAACAATACCATTATCAAGGTTTATAATAGCTTACTGACAATCATAGCTTATTTATTAATGCCGGTAAATGTGTTCAGTAATTTTCATAAAAACTCACCAGCTGTGAAAATATAACAACCTTAATAATCATATTATGCCTTACCAACTGTTCCACCATGTTAACACAAAAAACACTCCAGACAATTGGAGCATTTCCTTCTTGTATATTGCCATAGGTAATTTAACTTTAATTTTTGCAGTTTTCATCTATTGGATAATTGACTTTTAAGACCGGACCTCACATTATGCCTGGCATTTACAGTATGATAAGCAACATTTAGCATGGGGAAAAACAGGGAGAAGTTGTGAGGCAGGGATACTCAGTCACAAGAGTCTTCATATGCGGAGGTAATGAGCGCTTAGTCCAGACACATAAGCTCCACAATAGAGGAGAGGAAGAGTGAAAAGAGGGTTGCCAGAGACAGAATGCGACTACAGGACGACACAGGTAAAACACGGGTAACACTTGTTATGTTATTTTCATCTACACACTGTTTTACACCTGCTGGACATGTGTGCAAACCGTTCATAGATGCTTTATAATACACTGTTCAACAGTCATTAACTAATGCAGAAATATGTACTGATATTTCAGCACTGACTGACCACCAGTTGCATTTACCTGTGAGCTACAGCAGTAGGCAACAATCCGTTACCTGCGCGTCCAAGCCATGTGCCAGAAAACACTCACAACACTCACAAGAGACGCTCAGGAAACACAGGCACACACAAAAAGCCCCATTCCTGCTCAAGCCCGAGAGAGAGGAGATAGAGAGGCTATTGAGATGATGAATACATCTTATTATAGGCATCAAAACTTCAAATAAAACACAAAAGCACACAAAAGTGTAAAATGTGGGAACTTTAATACACTAAATTCACCTTAATGAAGTGTGAAAGAAAAAAAAAGTGGAGACAGGCTCTTTGCTGCAGGCAGCACATTTTTAGGACGATGTGTTTACATCATCTGAAGTTCAACTTGTTCTCGGCGTCCTCCATCTGAACCCCGTGTTTATCTCTGCAGCAACCCTCCTCTATTCTCATTCTGTACATTTCTAAGGAAGCCTGAGCCACTAATTTGCATAATCCGGAGTGTACTGCGCATGTGCGTGGGTGTGTGCATGTGTGCGTGCATGCGTGCGTGTGTATTGGGATGAGCATTGACTTATTCTCTGGATTCCCAAATCTAATTATCCCAACTGGCCTGGGGACAGGGCCCACTCAATGAGCAGGAGAAAGAAGCTGGTCACAGATGAAAATAGAGCGGACAAAAACCAGCAGATCTACAGAGACAGACGGAGAGGAAGAAATATAAAGAACACGCTGAGTTCTTTAGAACTGGGTCAGTGTTTTCTATAACTCCATCCATTTTTGAGAGAGTGACAAAATAATGTCCAAAACAGACTGACCCGGCCAATTATGAAACCACAACTGCAACTGCAAGCCACCATCCAATTTTATGAGAACTCAAAGACCCACTTCCTTTGGCTACACTTGATTAATTGCACTCGTAGCATAACAACATACGGACACAGACACAGAAAAATATAGAAATAAAGCTATTGTTGCTTGTGTCATCCTTGTAACCCAAGTAGTCATGCTGTGTTTAGAATATTTAGCCTTGCATTTATGGATTAATTTGAAAACCCCACCTCACTTTAAGGAAAAAAAAAAAAGTGTTTCAACCAAAAGATACAAAAAGTTTCTTGAAATTTTTAGTCCAAAATATAATTAATTTGAAGAGTTTAGTGAACAAACCATAGTTCAGTCATTTAACTCGTTATTTTAAGACTTGAACTTGTAATTATAAGTCATGTAGTAGCTCTGATGGTGGTAACAACAAAATTTAAAATAGTGAAATTAATTTAAGGGGTTTGGGGATGATAATTTTTTGACATGCTCACCCCCTGGTGCTACTATCAATTAAGACACTTTAGTTGACAGTTTTTGTGAGTTTGGTCGGCATTGTAGAAATGCAACACTTTCCAATGAATTAATAAAATCAACCTCAAACCGTTCCTAGAAAGTTGATGGTTTGTTTAAGCAGTTGTCAGATGACGGCAAGCACTTAATTTAGGAAATGCATTAACAGTGTACTGTAAAAGACACAACATCAACAGATGTGCTTTTGCTCAGATGATGATGAACAGAACATAAGATGCGTCATGCTGCAGCAAAGTTTCCCACCATAGAGATCCGTCTGTATCTTTATCCTCTCTTCAACTGGGATATAATGGAGACCCCACAGACAGGCTGAGCACAAACTGGCAGAAGCAGACAGACAGGCAGGCACTGAGACTACTGAGAGCCGGAGCTTGGCACAGATCCGATCCACATGAGAGCCTCCTTAGATCAGAATCCCGCTTTGACTTAGGTATGCAGATCCACTCCCACCTCCCCTCCCTACCACCCCTCTCTCCATCCTCTCGTCGCCTTCCTCCATCTTAGCCTCCCCCTCATTAAAACTCTTAATTGACTCATTCACACCTGCTCGTGCACTGGCTCATTTGGGACGAGCCTCTACCACCAGAGCAGATTTTCTCATCAACTGCGAGTTCACTCCGGTGCACACTGTCCTTCACTCACCTACAGGGCGAAACAATGATCGCAGACTGTGTGAGGGTATGGGTGAATCTGAGTGTGTTTAAGGAGGCCAGTTTGTGTTGTGCACACATAAAACAATGTGGAAGATGCTGAAAGAAACATAGAAGGGTCTGAGAGAGGCTGCAGTAGACAAGTATGTTTAAATGACCAACATGTAGGAGTTAGGGGGATTTACTTGCAGAAGTGGAATATAATATTCAAAATTATGTGTTCGTTAGTGTTTAACCACCTGAAACTAAAAATCTCTGTTTTCTTAGCTTAGAATGAGCCCTATGTGTGTGTGTATCTATATATTTAGGCAAACATATCAGCGTAATAATAAGTTGCTGTTGTGGTTGTTGTTGTAGTAATTATTTTCTTCTAATTCTATTAATTTTAGCCTAATTTTCTATTAAATCTTTTTCAGAATTGAAAGGGTTACTGTCCTAAAACCATGAAAATAGAATTATACAAGAAGATTATTATTTTTTTTTTTTTTTGGTTTGTTTGTTTTGTTTTGTCTCTAGGCAGAGAAAAGGTTAGCTATACAGTCTCTGTTTAGGACAAACACACTCTGGTTAGGACTTCCGAGTTCATAACCTGGCAGTAAATCAATGAAAACAAACCTAACACCAAGGCTCACACAAATCACCTTTTTTTAATAGTCCGGCCTGTAATATGTATATTCCATAGATTTGAACTAAATTGAGTCTCAAAAATACTATAGCCTATCAGTTCAATACAGACCTTCTTTTAGATTCCACCTACAGGATGATTCTGTATTTCTATGAGAGGCTACAAATTTACAAATACAGAGTTATAAAAATGTATCCTCAGGGGAACACCAAATTAATTTTGTGTCAATTCATTTGTTAGATGGTGAGGTATTTCACTGCACAAGTGAAAACTGTGACCTACTGGTGGCATTTGGGAAAAGCCAGGGGGTCAACAAAGTCATTAGGATTAATTCATCAGCCCCATGAATATCTAAGAAAATTTCATGGAAGTCATTCAATAGTTGTCAAGACATTTCACTATAAGGCAAAAAATGTCAACTTCATGTGGTGAGAAAAAAGTTATCTTAGTCAATAGGAATAATGGAAAAAATTACAAAACATAATAATAGTAATGCTTAATAATAATAATAATAATGATGATAAGAATAATATATTAATTGACTAATTTATTAAGTATTTATTATTATTAGAAAAGAAAAAAGGTGCTTGTTAAAAGAAAGAAAACTAATAATATGAAATAAAGTTTCGTCATCCTTCTTCAAGGAGTGTAAGAGAACAGCAGCAGGAAAAAAAGGATAAAATACAAGGGTAAAAAAATTAAGCCATAGCAGGCCTGTGTTGTGAGATAAACCATCAGCTCTTCAGCCATCTTTTTCGACTCTCTATACCTCTATCCTTACTTCAGCTGGTCTGTACCATCACTAATAAAGGCCTCATCAAAATCACATTTCCTGAATGTAGATGGTAACCTTTCGGAAGCGACAGGAAATTAGATTTCCCAAAATACACCACAGAAGCAGGTCAGTGGAAGCAAGCGGCCAGTTGTTAAGTGTCCAAACTGTCATCCGTCAAACAAAGACATATCCTGTCCTGACAAGGTCTATGTCACCAGAACATCTTCTTGTCTCACTGCTAATGTCCTGTCTCTCTCTATACAGTCTGTAGCTGCAGTCTCTCTTTTTTCCCTCTTTTTTTTTTTTTTTTTTTTACCCTGATCTAATTTTTTCTGAATGGTTTTTTTCTGGGAAAGGTGACTGAAAGCCTTTCAATTTGCAGATCTATCCAGTTTCCTATTCATCCAGTTTGCGCCAATTAAGTCCTGGACGCTGCCTGGAACAGCCACAGTCAGCCACCTCTGTCGCTCAGCTGCTGCTGCTGCTCCCAGTCGCCTCACTTCTCTTTAAGTCTTGTTTTCCTCCTCCCCTCTGTCCTTTTCCCACAGTGCTAATGCATTTTGTGGCTGTAATGAGACTTTGCAGTGCCCTCTGAGGGTAAGAGGTCACTATGCTAATGTTAAGGGTCCCAGCATGTCTGTGCAAGTGTATAGGCTGGTGTCTTGACAGGGTTGCAGGGCTAAGTCTGTGTGTGCATAAGAGGCTGTACATCTTATCAGTGTATGTTTGCTGCTTGTTTTTCTAAGTCAATACACATATCAGCGTACAAATTCTGATGTGAATGAATGTGATCTTGTAGTTATGTTTGTGTTCAAGTGGAGTACCAGACTGAATGAGCTGATACACGAAAGATTGTTTTGAATTGTATTTAAACACTTAACCGTGATTTTACACCGTGAGAAGAAAAATGTCTAGAAGAAAGCATGGAATAAGTGCCATTTATTATTTTCTTTTTATGCTTAAACCTCAAAATACTGAATATTGGCACACTCAGCAGTGTTTGGTCACAGCAACAACTGCGGCTTCAATGATGGTTGCACAATGAAAACAATATCACATTACCTCCACATAAATATATTGTAAAATAATTGATTTTACCTTCAAAGCACTGCCATGCCTCAGCCTTTTGCAAAAATGTGTGGAGTGTTACAAGATCATTCCTCTCTGTGTTCTGTGTTGCAGTGAGACAGTGACCTGACTGCGAGTTTGTCTGCAATGAAACTGTTATCTGTGAATACGTGAACAGAAAATTCATATCCTCATTCCAGGAGCTCTTACTAACGCTCTGTTACGCTCACCAATTTACACTCTGTCATTTTTTCAAGTAATTGGTCTTTAATATTCAGACTTGTGTATGGTGTTATATATTGCAGTCAATATATTATTTGACAAAGCCACACTAAGCTGAGGCTGCTGAGGACAAATTTGGTGTAAATTTAATAAAGGAAATCTAGATGCTTAAAAGCTTCTATTAATCATCAGCAGTCAGCCGAATTATTTCAGAGCATTAGTGAATCCAATAAATTAGACTCATTTGCCAATATGTCTATTGACAAGGAGCAGAGTGAAATAAGCTTTTAATGTTTTAGATTATTTAAGCTATGAGGGTATACAGGGACTCAGTGTTTGTGTGTGTTCTCTTGAGGTACCTTGTATCTTTGTGAGGACCAATTTGAGGTTTAGACCTTGAGAGTGAGGACATTTTTTTGTAGAGTGGGACATTTTGGTTGGTCCTCAGTTTTTCAAAGAGCTGTTTGAAGGTAATTGGTTTCAGGATTGAAGTTAGAATTAGGTTTAGGTCAAAGTCAGGGTAAGGGCTGGGGTTGGGCATGTAGTTGTGATGGCAGAGGTTAGGGCTAGAGGCTACAGGGACTGCGTATTATCAGTGAGTGTGTGTATGTGTGTGTGCAGGTGAAAATAAGTTGCAGTGAGAAGGAGGGACACACAAACCTTAGAGGTTATTAGAAGATGGTCGATAGAATATAATGTGAAATTCACTGAGATGAAACAACAATTAAGCCGTTGCTTCTACCATGTAAAAACATTCCACATTACAGAATTTCATACAAACAAACCTGGTGAAGAATCTGTAAAAATATTACCAACAATACTGATACTGGATGACGATGCAAAACTAAAAATATCACTGAAGTGCCAGCGTTTTTAAAATTGTCTGCACATGGCATCTACAGTAAGATTATCTTAGAGAAATATTAGATAAAACTGAAACACTGGGCTAATGTTAATAAACAAAAAGTAAATGTTAATTGAAGTTTAGTGATGGGACACAAACACCATAAAAAAAGCCTTTAATATAACACAGCTGACACCGACGTGTATCAGCTGACAGTCTTGGGATCATGCGTCTGACAAATTTTTAAGATCTAGGTGAAACAAGGTCTACTGCGTTCAAATCGTATAATGGCCACTATCGAGCCATTTTGTTGTCATGGTTACCCTGGCAACGAAAACTGAATTTAGCAATTTGAAGTCAATCAATTCTCTAGGAGGAGTTTTTTCAAGTACTACACCTGTTAATGGCAAAAACTGTTCCAAAATTGCACAGTAAATTCAAAATGGCTGACTTACTGTTGGGTTTAGGAGAAGTCTTGGGATGTTACATGTGCCTGTTGAATTTCATACATATACGTGAAATGTAACACGATTTCTCGAGCACTGTTAGCCCCGCAAATTGCCACTTATTTGTCCTAAGAATAATAATGATACAGCTGTATAATATACAAGAGGGTCCTCACAACGGTCGGTGCACAGGCCCTAATGATGAGATTCATGAAGGACCACCTCAAAGCTAAGATTCAAATAGATTCATTAAGCCATGGGACTGTTTCAGTGTCAAAAACCAAGTAATTTTTTAAAGTCTATCTCCCCCTCTGGTGGACTAACTGAGGGACGACCTCAGTGCTGCCTGCTTGGAGAGAATCAGGGTTATTGCCATGTGTAGTTATGTGATGTCTGGCCACGCTAAAACTCTTAAAACATATTTATGTTCAGCAGTTCTCTCCTTAAGTTTTCATTTAGGCCTGCCTACATACAAACACCCACAGCGGTGGTGACAGACAACAAAAAAGGTGTTGCAGTTAATGAATTCATTGATAACATTTATCTTGTTGGTGTAAACATGTAAACATCAGTGAAGATTATTTCTATTTCTGCAGCGGTTGCACCTTTCACTATGGAAACACCCTTTGGGTTGATGTGTTAACCTTGTGTTAACACGTCTAGGATTCATTCATTACCACCGCGGCCTCCACACCCTTACTCCATGCATCCCCAATTTGCCACATATTGCAGGGCTTGTTACTTTCTGCATCAGTACTGAACGTTTGGTAGATGTAATCTGTGGAGCACAGAATGTACACTGTTTACTGAGAGGCTCACATTAGATGAGATCCCTGTACAGTATGTCTACTATTCACTTCTCGATCCCTTTAAGGTTGTATGTACATCATACTCAGACTCTTGTCATCTCTCAACATTTTGTGTTATCTGCCTTCCTCAGATCCCCTAAAAGGCAGCAAATAAAAAGCTTAAAAAACAAGTGGTCTCACAGCTATTTTTCATGCTCAGTGCCTTTCTCGGCGCCCTCTGCACCCCGCACTTCATACCACTCAGAGATTAGTTCCCCCTGAGTGGTGCTCGCTCCAGGAAAATGGCCTCATTAACAGCCAACGAAGCCACGCTGGGGGCAATCTGATTCCGTCTGCGATTAGGCCGCACAAGGCTCTTAATCTGCCTAGCACATGATGGACACTGGCGGAGAAATTGAAACCGTCCATGGCAGGGCAGCTCTGTGTTATTATAACATAAAGAACGGTTATTAAAGTGTCTGCAGTGTGGGGGAGTCAATCCTAATAAGCTCCACAGTGCTGCCTCTGCTCTCTCGCTCTGCGTGTGCTCCCTCTCATTTCCTTCCCCTTCCTTTTCTTACCCACACTCTCTTTCTGAACTCTCACTGCTGTCTCTCCTCCGTGTGTGTGCGCGCCATGACAGTGCTGTGAAGTGAAGTATATTTATCCCCAGTGTGATGTTCTCCTTAGCTTTGACAATGAATATCAAATCAACCCGACCTCTGGATAATTGGCTGCATCGGGACTTCACGTGCAACCGAGTCTGTTAGTTTGTTTCTGCAAATAATCAACCTAATTACATCCAGCAAGGAGGTTATGTTTTTCACCTGTGTCTGTCTGTTTGTTTGTTTGTTTTTTTGTCAACAGGATTACGTAAAAAAAGTACTGAACTGATTGGCACTTGGTGGAGGGAAGGGGCATGGGCCAGGAAAGCACTCAGTCAGTTTTGGGGAACATCTGGATCATTCCCTCTGAAGTCTGGTGTATACTGTCTGAGGTCTGCGCTCTCTCTCTGTGTCCCCTGGAAACGCTTCCATTGTCATCAGTGCTATTTGCAGCATGTTTCCGTACATGCACATGTGTTGTCAAATTGATATAGATGTTTTCTGAAGTTGCAATGTGTTGAGCTCTCAGGGCCACCGTACGTATATATTTTGCATTTCAAATCGGCACTCTCTGGCACAATGAGATTGTGGATCTTTTGCTGCGGTAAAACATTTTTGACATGTGGGATGAGACACGCAGGGTTTGAGTTTAACTAGATGCTATGAGTCATATATGTTATGTAATTAAAAGACTCTCTGGCTCCAAAAAACCATGAGCACCATTCAGATGCTTTTTGACCAGTTTGAAACGAGCGCTGAAGTGTGATGATTGTGGTGTATACCATGCTATCACGAATCCCATTCATCCCCACTGATCAGTGATAGTTGGGATATGGACAGCGTGCACAGCTAAAATGGCACGTACTTGTGATTTGTTTGGTTTAAAACAGACAAACTCATTTTTTCAAACTCCATTATGACATCTACGCACAATTTCAGTCTTCTCTCTTTCTGTGATTTACAGTATATTATGACTAGATGATAAAAAAAAAACCTCAAAGCTCAAAGATACACTTACTTGCTTTCAACCATATCCCCGCGCAGTAGGTGACATGATAACAGGTGGTTGTCTATGGCGGGGAGATCATAACCCATCTGCTGTCTCTGTTCAGAGACATTTTTTGGCCTCTCCCAGGCCATCCACATCTGATCCAGCTTCTATGCAAATGAATTTGGAAGAACACAAAATACCGCGTTCCATTATGACAAATGATGATCTTGATGTACTCAAGTTGTTCATAATCTCCAGGCTTCTGACAGTAATATACAACATGCTGTGGTCCAAGTTATCTGTTAATGGTTCGTTTAAGCCCCCTGCATACTGTTGCCTCTCCAGATTGCTTAATTTGTCAACATGCCAGGGCCTTGCATACAATGCATAATTACAAAATGATTTATGTGTGGAGAAACTACCCTATAGAACGTTCCTCATTGAGGCACAGTATCAGTGATGAAACTGTGTGAAAGGCATCAAGCGGTTGAAGATTTGTTTAAGGTTGTGTCACCCGGCATAGCGATGACAGATTTGCAGTTGATCACCGAGAGAGTCTTACTCTCTTGATCAGAGTGCGTCACGATGGTCACACTCAGTGATCATAGATGAGTTATTGACCTCCCACAGAACAGAGGCTTTAGTGGAACTGCAGCAATTCATCACATGCCTCGTGGCTGGAGATAAAAGGCTTGCAGGAATTAAAGGAAACTCAAGCTTCCATTTTGCCTCTCCAGCTGTTGTTTTTTGTGTTGTCAATTTTTAAATGTAAACTTCCACAAGTAGCCCACACATATGAGCTATACCTCGAATATGCAAGCTATAGCTGTATGATTAAACCGATCCACAAGCATTGTGAGCAATGTGCAGCTCAGCGAGGCTCCAGAGTGGGTACACCTTACTTGCATACGAGCCCACTTGGTGCCACTAAGCATTTTTGTCGTTCACAGCAGCCTGACAGAGAATCAAGCTGGCCTGATTGACATTTGATTTATGTCTCTGCTGTGAGTGCACAAACAAGTCTACCCTGCCTCCCCTAACTTCTCTGTGAGGCACAGAGACGGCATTCTTCAGCAAGAATTTGGACTTTGCAGAGCACATTGCATTGCTGGAGGCGAATTGTGACAAATCGTATTTGCAGGTTTGCTGCTTGCGTACCATCCCGACTGCCTTTGTCCCTAACATATGCCAGCCTCTGTCTGCCTCTAATTTCCTCTGCCACACCACAACAACTCAAATTAAATCTTATACTGGAAGCATTGATTTATATTTTTCCTGCAACGACACATTACCTCGTTCTTAACTGCTTTTATCTTAGCTACTCTGGAGGTGAAGTTGGAACCAGGAAATATTGTTGACGTTATCAAATTTTTTAATCCAGAATCAACTAAAAGTGATTGAATGTGTGATAGATAACACCTGCCGTAACACATCTGAGTAGGGTGTGGCCTAAACCCATAGTGAGCAGTGCAGCAGCAGTTTTCTGACAATCCTCAAATCAGTGTTGGTGAAGCAGCTGCGTCTTGCATTTCGCTCTGATTTGGAGAGCTTTGGGAGCATACATGTTTGCAAATCCTTGCTAAATTATGTGATTTGGTACTAATAGCTTACAGCTCGGATTTTTTATTTTTTTTTTTGTAGCTGGGTTTTATCACTCCAAATGTAATGCAAAAATTTACTCACAACAAGACTGTGGAGGTTTTTAATATTGTCTAGGATTCCCTCAAAATCTGTTTACAGTTATCACCACAGGGAGTTTATGGCGCTAAAGGCAAAATGCTTTATTAGTTTTTAAATCCATAAGTAACACAACTGTGCACACTAGCAGACAAACCCATGGTCTGATAAGACAGGGGCAATGATTTAAGTCCACCTACAGTCCAGTGCACACAAAGCACCATGAGATTACATCTGTAACATTTGAGTTATGTGTCAGTGCATGTGTTGTTGTTTGCTTGCACTGTGGTATGTGGGGCAATTTGTTTGTCTATGCACGTCAATGTGTGCATTTGTAAAGGATTTAGTGCGGGATGAAGCTGTGTTTGCAGGTGCGTGTGTGTGTGTGTGTGTGTGTGTGTGCATGCAAGAGGACTACCCACAAGGTGAACCCCGCTCAATTAGGAAGAACAAACAAAATGTGTGTATTCCTCACCGCTGGAGCAGGGACAGGTCCTGATCAATAGTTGCCTCTCCGGGCAGAGCTATTAGCAAACAGCGCCATGCCTAATAACTGAGGTCTGACCTTTTACTTGAATGCTTTTCTCTGCTCGGCTCCAGGCCCCAGTCACAGTGCAATAGCTGTGCGGCAAGGAGAAAAGGTGAGTGTTGTTTTAGTAGTTTGTAAATGTAATGCAGATTGATCACTGTCTTGCAGCTGTTATTGCTGTTCGTCAAGGCTGCAGGGAATAAAGGGACAGGGCTGAAGTTCTATACTAAAGTGATTCATGGGCCTGCCTGTCTTTATTTATATTCAGTTATGGTGTGTGTCTATAGAGGGCCTGGCTTTTTTACACTTGAAGTCATTTTCATCTTTCATGCATAACTGTGTGCCATACATCACTTCAATTTTGCCATAGACAGGAAGGATATGTTCTCTGTAGGAAAAAATGCTGACTACTGCTTCAACATTAACCTGTACTGAAAAGCTTTATGAAGTTAATAAAAAGTAAATCACATAAAGTTAAACTTAAACTACAGGACATTACACGCTGTTAAAATGAGAAGACTGCGACCTCCTTTGAAACAAGCTACAATGGCATAACATCCGTCTGTTTTCAAGCCATCTCCCAGTTTTGTTCCCCGAGCAGTCCTCCATTCGGTAATTCGCACCCTCTCTCCTGCTGCTTTTTTGACGGAGTACTTTGCATAAAGCAGCAGATGGACATCTCCATTAGAACCCCCTGGCCGGGCTACTTCATCAACTGTCCATCAAACTCCTGTTCTCTCTCTGATCTCCACTTTACCGCAGGCATGACGGAGGACAGTAAAGGCACCCGTCCCCCTGCAGTGAACACTTCTGCTGTGAGTCAAGCTGATACTCAATAATGATATCGCTTCTGTGGGTTCTGTCTTTTTTTGGGGTGACGGGTTGACAACGGTCCAGGAAAGCTCGCATTTATCTTGATGATAAATTGGTGCGTGTTTGGATGTACGACAGCTGGCAAACAGCCGCGGATGTGTATGCAGTTTTGTGTAAGTGTGTTCGACAAGCACGGCCGGCAATGAGAACTGTGTGGATTCTCCGGTTGGCAGCAGCTGCTCTTCTACAACGCTGAGAGCTTGTCGATAAACATCCATTTCTAGATTAGTCTTCTTTCCCACTTGCAACATCCAATTCCACACTTTTTCCCCAAGTGGAAAATGTTTTTAGTTATGAAAATAGTCATTCTGCCAGCAGTAGAATAGCATTACATGCTGTCAATTAGGCTGCAAATGAAGAAATTGAGTCTACGCTGGGGCAAGGTATATTCAATATGATACTGGATCCTACTGTGCTAATGTTACTTCTCACAAATTAGACTGCAGATTAAATAAATGTCTCTTGCTCAAGGTAAAGCACATCCAATTCTGTGAGTGGAAATCTACTTTTTTTTTTTTTTTTTTTTACTGATTTACAACCCAGGAGATTATATTGTACCGTGCAGTCTCAGGGCCTCTCTAAGTTGGAAGGTGGTGAAAAGCATCTCGCGCACCCTTTGAGACGAAGCTGATCAAACATTTCTCAGCATTATAGTATCAAAACCAGCAATCATGTTTACATGTGTTATTTGTTGGCTGGTTTGAGCATTTGTCTCTGCACTTGATTCCTCATACATCCACATTCACCCTTTTCCTTTTGAAGCAAAACTCATTTGCATGCAGCCAACTTGAAGCGGGAGCAGGACAGCCGAAGCTCAAGCCGGATTAGATTTGACAGTGCCCCTGAGACAATGGCAGGTAAACAGACACTTCACAAGAGTTTACACAGTCACTTACAGCTCTTTGCCACAGGTAAAGAAACTTGCTAATTCAGCATGCTCGCTCCACGGATGCCTTTTGTTATTTTTTCTTTTGTGCCCAGAAAACAGAAAAGGTTCAAAAGGAGAACTAAGAAACACCAATGAGGGTGTCTGCTAAGAGCTGGAAAGAAGCTAAGGCAATGCATTCACTGAAGGGGATATTACTGACATTAAGATAAGGTTAAATGTGACAGATGTAGATTGGCAGCATGTATGACCCTCTGTATTATGAAAATAAGTCAGAATCAAGTGTTCGCTTAGGTCATAGCGTGGTGTGATATTGAAGTACGTTATGGGAAACAAGCATAATATTTCATTCGCTTCTATAGCATTGGAAACAAAGGGAGTCTGTATATCACAATTCTAAGTCAAAGGTATCTAGTGGTAAAGCAAAATGAAACATCTGGCCCAGTGAACGCCTGGTTCCACGGCCCGAGCCCGGCCCATATACTTCCACATCTGGGTAGATTCTGGCTGATAGCTGGAACATTTGCTACGTGTGTAGCAGATTTGGGACAGATGTGGAAGTAGCGTCTGACAATCATGCAATACATGGGCCAGGGGTGTATACTGGGCCAGAAGAAACACAAGAATGTGGCCCAAGTCTAGGCCAGATCTGCAAGTCTGGTGCAAATGAAACAACTGAACTCAGACCACTTAAAAAAAAGTTAGGAAAAGTAAAATCAAGGAATCACCTTCCAGCAAGTCAGAGGGATTTATCCTTCAGGCGCAGTGAGTGCCTTTATAACATTATGCCAAATGAACTCAAATGAACTGTCAGGGTATGAAAGGTGTAGAGGCCACATCCATCAAAAGTGATGACCTAAAAATAAAACAGCCCAAAAACAGCTGTGATGTTTGTCTAAAACTGAGAGTGTGTGTGATCTGTCTCGGAAAGTAACAGCCAGTGAAGTGAGAGTGTGTCAGCTCAGCTGTAGTGTCAGCAGATGGAGAGGGAAAAACATAGATAACACAGCTGGTCCTGTGCTGCACCACTCATATTGATCACCAGGAAGTTTAGCATAATTCTCCCAGCCAGTGGTTTCTTGTGCTTATCAGGACAACGCTGAGCGTCCAGATATTGAGAATAAAGACACCTCAGTCGCACTTATCACAGACAAATTGTAGATCATTAAGTATTTATCAAGATTGTTTATACAAACGCTTTGGTTCATATTTAGACTAAGTTTTGGGGTGTAAGTCTCAAGATAGGAAGCAGCTGATGGAATATTTTCGCTGGGCTGCATTCACTCGTTTCCTGAGGTAGATCAGCCTTTAGAGCCATTTGGATAGTCCCTTTGTTCATGAATAATACGATGAGGAGAAGCTCGTGTATTGGAAACCTTGCATAATATTAATCACATCAAGGCATGATCAATACAGAATTATCTGTCTTGCCTGCTAAGTTTGCCGTCTCCAAAGGGAGTCTGCTTTATTTTTGCTTTGTTTCTTGTGGCATTTGTTGTGATTTGAGCTTTCTGAAACACCAATCCAACCTTTCCCAGGGAACAAGACTTCTTGAATCTTCAACGTCTTTGCTTCACTGTAAAATCAATTAAATAACAGATCATGTTTTTAAAATCTGTATTTATTTGTGTCTGATTTATCTGTATTTGGTACTGTATCTTGAATGGTGATTGGTAAGAAGATGAAAAAACGAAATTCTTAGATTTGTAGAAATAATCAGCACCTCTGAGGAGAAAAACGATCTGAAAATCTTACATTCATGAATCGATGGAAAAGTGCCTTCGATAATTTTGAGATGGTCTTATGAAATTTTACTTTCAAGAGTCCACCTGGACTCTTTTGAGACCATCTTTCGAGAGTCTGCTGCTGATTAGAAATTATACCCAAGCTGTTTCAGGAACCCTCTGCTATCCAATTACCTCTCAAGTTTCAGTCAACTGCTTGTCATACACACCCTGCATTTCAAAATCTGAGGAATACTTCAGCCATTTTGCATGTACATAAATGCACCTCTTCATAGATATGACTTTAGTGGAGGTATACATTTTGATGATTCATTGTTTTACATTGAACGGTGACCTGAGGTGCTCGGCGGTTGGCTCTGTTGCCTCGCAGTGAGAAGCTGATGGGTTCACCCCCAGCAGCTCTTTTGAATCCTGATTGCTTTCGGTTCGGATCTCGCACGTTTTGCTCCCCTGTGTTTGTGTGTATTTCCTCCCACAGTCTGAGGATATGTGCGTGTCAGGTGCAATTCGCTATAGGTGTGAATGTGCATCTTGTGTATTCGCTGTGTCATGGTCCGGGAACCTGTCAGTGGTATACCCAGCATTCACTCAGTGACCCTTCATGTGAATAAGAGGGAATAATAAATGGATAATGGCACAGAAATGTACGTGGTCTGTCATGACAATGACATGAAAATAGCTCAGATTAATTGTGCAGAAATGCGATATGTCACAGTCTGTGCTTTGAGGCCAAAGAAGGAGGGACATGCCAGTCATCTTACTGTCATGATTTTGTATCCAATGCGCAGCAGCCATTGAAGTGACAGATGGCGTGTAGCTGTGTGTGAGGTTTGTTTAGGAACAGTGCAATAATATATGTGAGGGATGCACACGAGAACAATATCTTGACAAGTTGGAACATATGCTCAGTCTCATAACATCAGAGTTTCAGTTGAAATATTTCATATATCACTGCTGTGATGCATGTATTACCCACTATAAATCTTGCACGAGGAGGAACTTGTTCTTTTACATTTCTGGGTAGAATTGCTTTATGTATGTCTCCGAAGGTGGAAAAAAGGAAACAAGGTTCTCAACCTTTACACATGAAATTTGCTTTATATACTAATATGCTCATTTTTAGGTGACAACTTATAAAGTATGACGCTCAAAATCACATTTTACACTTCATCACTGCAGTTGAAGCTTATAATGACAAGACAGTGGTTATAGTAACAACCAGGAAATGATGATGAAAAAAAAAACTGAAAGCACAGTGAATAAGTGTATTTTTGTTAGCATGCACATGCAACATTTTTGCAGTAATATTTCTGGCAATGGCAACTGTAGCTTGGTTGTGAATTTCCACTTGAACCATTATCAGTTTTCATTGTCTTTACTTTAGGTTGTAAAGTAATAGCAGTAAAACTTCCCGCTGCAATTGAAAGTAGTGAATTTGCAGATTAATAACAAATTGTTACAACTGTTTCTGTAATAAAATTGCTTTGATTTGTATGACTGATTCATTTTTGCCAATCTGCCAATATACAACACTAAACCCATTAACGTAAAAAGTACATTGAAGCAAACACATTGAAGAAAATCGTTTTTATTTGTTCTTGTTGTTGTCAATAAAATACTGGTGTAATTGCACAGTACCCGGCGTGGTGCGACTTTAATTAGACAGAAACGACTTGATATGCTGTAGGACTACTTTTATTCAATATTTGTTGTCTTTCAGTAGGCTAGCTCTAACACCAATCGCTGGAAGTCCACTGATTAAACTAACGCCACCTGCAGGTGAACATCTGTAAAGGCAGGAATTCCACCCAAACTAAGTGGTTTTACTGAATGGTTTGGCTTGTGGTGGGCAAAAAACTTTGAAAAAAACAGAGTAAGTATTTAATGCAATAATAACCTCCAGGCACAAGCATACGTGGGGTGTAAACAACAGATTTTGCAAGTTGAATGACCGTTACTGTAACTAAAATGTCTGTGCACACCCCTGTTTAGCATAAGCACTACTTCAGCTGTGCCACTCTCACCACCCTGGCACAGGTGGGTGTGTGTGGAGCCAGGATATTATCAAGCTGGTGAAAGTGTGTTTGAGCTACAGCTGACTGTGTGCCAGCCTAAAAAAAAATGGTTCTGGATGTTGGATAAAAGACAGATGGCATCTCCTGCACACTCAGCATAATGGAAGTTTCAACTGCAACTCTTGTTTGGCTTTTTAAAACAGAAACGCACACATCTATCTCTTTTTGTCTGATTGGGAATAAGCCTATGAACTTCATTCACCTTGCTTCAATTCCCGTGGCCTATCGATCCTAGGAGGGCCAGTATTCTACAGTGGTTCCGCATGGGGAAGTGTATTGACTGCAGGAGGCTGCTGTGTGTTGCAACATTAAGGAGAAAAGATGAGTGTGTCTGTACCGTTATGATGGATGGCCGTGGGCTGCGGAGGAGCTAATTGGCTCTTGATGAGGCTGGTGTTGCAGAGAGAAAGCATACCAGGCTACATTAGCACATTAGCAGGGTTAATCATTGAGGAAATTAAGGTGTGCTGTTTCCCTCTTAAAGTTTCTCTTTGCTGTTTTTCCCCAGCACTTTTTTATCTTCTGTGTTGCTGTTCTGCTGTTGTCGAGTACACCTCATTCCGTTTACATGTTGCTCTGTATTTAGGTTTTAAAATCACAATACAATTTATCAATGCCAGAATGTGATACAAATCATCTGACACGGTGCATGATCGTGCTGGAAGAAGCCATTAGAAGATGGTAAATTGTGGCCATAAAGGGATACACATGTTCAGCAGCAATACTCAGATAGGCTGTGGAGTATAAAGCAAGATTCATTGGCATTAAAGGTCCCAAAGTGCAAGAAAACATTCTCCACACCATTACACCACCAGCACCAGTGTGGACTGTTGACACAAGGCAGGCTGGGTCCCTGGATTCATGCCACTGACACCAAATTCTGAGCCAACTATTGTGCCTCAGTAGAATACCAGATTCATCACACCAGGCTACGTCTACTGTCTACAGCGGTCTAGTTTTGATGAACCTGAGCCTCAGATTTCTGCTGTTGGCTGACAGCAGTGGAGCCTGCAGTGGTCTAACTAATTTCATAGTTCAAGATGTTGTGCGTGGTTATCTGAGTTACCAGAGCCGTTCTGTCAGTTCCAACCAGTCTGGTCATTCTCCTCTGACCTTTCTCATCAACGAGGCGTATCTGTCTGCAGAACTGCCACTCACTGGCTGTTTTTTGTTTTGTGCAGCATTCTGAGTAAACTCTAGAGACTGTTGTGTGTGTGTGATAGGAGATTGGCAGTTTCAGAAACACTCAAACCAGCCTATATGGCAGAGGTCACTAATAGGCAGACTACAGTCTGGATCCAGACTCAGATGCCGTCCTTTCCCACCTGGACGTATAACCAGTAAATTATTGAGAATTGTTACATTTTGACAGAACATTACTATTTTAGCTGGCGCAGCTTTTCTAGCCTTTACATACAGGTCATGTGACACTACTCAACCAATCATTGTAACTCAAGTTGGTCAGTGAGATACACAGACACGGTGAGAGACGACGTCAGCGAAGTAAGAGGGCAGAGTGGGATACAAGAGGGAAAGAAGAACAAAAGGAGGTGTTAAAGCGGATGTGAGATGAGACACTCACCCTGCCACTTTTTTCGTTTGGTTGTATCCCAAATTTTGGATTCCACTTGTAATTTCTGTCAAAAACACAAGCAAACATTTATTTTCATATCGGATGCAGTTGCCTCTTGAATAATTGTGACTTGGGCACCCCAAAGGCCAGGGTAAGTTAGGGTTCCCCATCAATTTTAAGTTTTCATTTAGCCTGTATATATGAGTTTGGGGTTACTTAACAGCAGTGTGTTGTCCATTTACCAGATATTGTTTTCAAAAGGGGCATATTGTCTCCAACAGCAAGACACTGCAGCTATGAGGCACTGATGGATGGCAGGGAGGTGTTACATTGGTGATTACTTTCTCCAGTGTATATTATTGAATTGAACCCACAGTGGGTCAGTGAAAGCCCATGTTTCTCTTGCTGAGTCCTTGCTGTGGGGTTTGCAGGTTGAAAGTTTGAAGATAACACAATTTACTTCACCACTCGACAATGTGTCTTCTATCAGGACAGGAGTTGGCCTCTAAAGTTTTTACTGCAAGTAAAACTGTAAAAACAAACAAAAGAAATCAGTGGTTGAATATAAAAAACAGAAAAGATGAGATACCATACACCAAAATACCACCAAAGGCATTGTAAATATGAATTAGTACAGTAAGAAGAAAAATGGATTCACAAAAGCAAACAATAACTCTCAAGCGACTTTGATTGTGTCCCAATAGTGGCAAGAAACAATGTCTCTGCTAGCCTGGCAAGCACTAAACTGATTGTAGAAAAACTAATTTCATATCTCAAATTACAAACAGCAGTTACAAAAAAGGCAGACAAAATGAAGTGCCTAAAGGTAGCGCTCCAACAGGGCAATTAGAGGGTGAATAAAAGATGCTTGTCAATATTTGCTTGCTCACAAATCTGGTAAAATAGTTGAACTTCTCTGGACCTGTGCCAGTAGTGGCAACAGCACAATGCGTAACCGCTGGAAGAATAGTGTCATTCCAGGGAATTGCCTGAGGTCCTGTGGCCTTTGAGCAAGGCCTTGAACTCCCTGCCTGTTCACTAGTTTCACTTAAAAAGCAAGCACTTAGCTCAGCTCCATGTCAAATTAATAATCAGACAATGTTATGAAATCATAACAGAACCACTGTATCTGAGGAAATATATCTTGGATATTAGAACAAAAAAAAGCCTGTCTTTAATCATAGGGGATGAATAGAGTGTGCATTTCCCTTGCATTTCACCATAGCATCTACTGAGCAAAGAGAGAGTGGGATGAACAGTGCCGCAATATTCTAATTTAAACTCTGGCTGAACCCTGCATTTGAATTCTTTTGAAATCCTCTACAGCCCCGTCATGCAATTTTAAACACGTCTATACAATAGTTGCTGCCTTTCATGTCTATCAGCACATCCTCTTTTCCCACATACTATAGCACATTTCAAAAATAGATTTTGCTGAATTTTTCATCCTTCTCGTCCTCCTTATGTTCTTTTTTTTTTACTTTGTTTCATTTTACATATTCACCAACACCTTTTTGTGGCTCACTGCCCCCGCTCTGTCTTACACTCATTCTCCTTTCCTATCACGACTCTCATCCTCCCACATATGTATCTTTCACTTTATACATAGCATTTTTTTCACTCCCACCCATGAAACTGTACATCTTGCCAATCATCTGAAGTGATTGGACTGAACAATTAGACTAAATCTCCTTCAGTGTGTTGTGTTGTATGTTTGTGTATGTGTGTAATTATGTATAGTACCTGCCTGCATGTGCGTTTTCATGTTTATTTATGGAAGGTTTGGTACCATAAGATATGATTGAAATCTTGACATATTTAACAAAAACATGTCATATTTCATACACTCCCATGTTGTGCTTTCTGTGTTCAAACTATGAAATTGAAACAGTGATTTCTTTTCAAGCCTTACAGCTAACACACCAGATGCTGTCTCTTTTAATAAGAGAAGTAGACATGTGTACAGCTTGAAGGAGACATTCCTTAAAAAGTTTACCAAGTACCAGCATTTTGCCGATTCTGTCCCACAGCTTAGATATGATTTCTGTTGTTTACAAAAAAGGCTGAGAAGGCCAGCTCTTAGACATGTGCATATTTACTAAATAGACAGTCTTACTCTATCCATGTCAAGTGCAACACCAGCAAGCACAATATACACCTTTTTAGGACACAAAAAAGTGATAGAGTAATGTAGGGTTAGCTAACTATACACTGAAACTACAGAAAGACATAATGTAACACACACAGATGAGACTTTAGATGGAATATTAGGCAAAGGTTTTGGAGCTGTGTTCACGGTGAGGGCCAAACTGAAAGGGTTAGTGTAGGCTTTTACATTTAGTCACTCAGATCATCAGAATAACAGCTGATTTGAATTGTATTCTTATTTATTTTGGGATGCTATGAAAGATGCCAATGTCAACATCTTATACCTTCAATGAAGAGCTGGACCAACGTCGCTGTTTAAGATGACCAGATTGGGAGTCTTGGGAGGTTTGTAGTGTTGATACCAAAAACTAATTGCATGTTTAGGCGAGAACTTGTGTTCATCTTTTTTCAGCACACAGTGGGAAAGGTGTTTGAGTGTGGGAGTAAAAGAATAAGTCATCAACAATAGTTACATGGTGACTGGTCTACTTAGCCCAAGCTAAGGTGGCTTAATTTAACCGATAACTACATATCACAGTAACACAATCTCAATAATGACTCAGTTCCTTGTCAACTTTGTGTTGAACAGTTCTGAACAGGAGGTTGTGGTAGAGGTCCAGGTAAGCATTTGGTTTTGTGAGTGCAGCAGGTAATGACTGATGCTTGGTGTACCTGATGAATCTGGATGCTAATTGGTTAGCATTCTAACTTCAATAGAGAAAAAGAAGCAAAACAAGAGTTAACATTGGCATTGCTGTCCAAAACTGAAGACAGCTCTTGGCGGGTAAAGGAATGAAGTTTGATGTTGAACTCGCAATATTTCTGGTTAGTAAACAGCAGTTAAGGCTAACATTAGCTATATAACAATAGTGAAACCTTTACCGGATGAGGTTAGCAATGTTCAACACTTTTCCTATTGTTAACACATCCAATGAAAAAGCCAAAACCAAACATGAATTTGTGGAAACAGTCCTCAACACATGCTCATTATATTTAAAAAAAAAAAAAAACAAACAATATATTTATGATCTTTTTATTTATTTAATTTTCATTTAGGAAGGAATGTGCTTTGGCTTTAAGTGCCACAGACGGTGTAGGGAAGTCAGAAAATATTAAAAGATGGTCGCAGCTGCTGATTTGTGATTTATGACAATGAGAAAACCAGCCAGTAGTTTACATGAGCACACATCTATAGTAACACATTGTCTCAAAGAAAAACCTATATCACTTTAAAAGAAGAAATGTAGATAGGCTATTCTGAATTCATATGTGTTCCCAGTTGTGGATCAATTAGCCAGATCAGAGGGGCCTTTATCACTCGGAAGAATCATGGTGGGTCCTTGGGGATTCAACTGAGAATAGGGGTGGAAGGGCAGACTGGGGCATTCCCAAGGCTCTCTCCTGGATGAGAGGTGGTAGAAATCAAAGGTGAACAGAGGGAACACTCCACTGAGATATCGCTTATTCTATTTTTTTTTTTTTTTTTTAGCTAGAAATATTTAATTATAAGCATAAGCAATTCTAAGCCCTCCTAAGAAGGGAGGCATGTTATGTGTGTGCAATAAGGTACAGCCAAGTATGTTTCATCCATCAGGTAAACTAAATGATATAATGGATGCCTTCCAAACTAATGTGTCATTGACAGCAAAGAAGGAATCGAACTTTACAGATTATAGTTTGTCTTTCCAAAAACCTTGTCTCTGGTGGACTGGCTGTCTCTGCTGACAGGCATTGTGATTGGCTGCTGCTGTACTGACTTCCTGTCAGGTTGACCCTTGTGTGAACCAGCTGCTTTGCATTTGCATAATACCAAGATGACAGCTCATCAGCACACGAAGTTCACAGGCTCCCTCTTTCCCTGTCTAACTGTCTCACACAACCAGTCATGCTCTCTGTCTCCCTGACACTCTCTCTCTTTCTCACACACTCTCAGTAAAGTAGTCTAATGGCTGCAGTGACTGCCTTGTAACTGAGATATCAGGTTTCTGTTTATGGTTTTAGTCACATCGTGGTCTTAACCTTGCTTTCTATGGATTTATTAAAATCCTGGGTCATACCTTTATATCACCTTCACTTATCGCATATGATCTTTGTTATGTCTGTAGCTCTTCAGGTTACATTACACATTTGATCCTATCCTTCTATTTCACTCAGAGACACTTACATCAAGGAAATCACCATTTATAGTTGAAGGTTTAAGCCCGATTCATACCTCTACATTAAGGGGCTGCACCATACCTCTAGCTGCAAAATGTATAGCCTCCAACATTACACTGTAGCAGACGTGTGCCTCGTCGAAAATGGAACCACATGTAAAGACTAAAGGCATCAACGTAGATTCAGGCTGCAGTCGAAAAGTTTGAAAAATAAAAAGTCCTTTCCTAACCACATCTCCTTGACCTTCATTGAAAATGTCATGAGGTCAAGGAAAGAAGTGAAGGAGAATTCATAAGGATGTAGGGAAAGACAACCACCGTTGTGGAGAGAATCTGGCACTAACACGAGGCTTTCTTTTAAACCAGCTTCATTTATAACGCATGGGCGATAAATACTCCTTCTCTAACCACAAAAACAAAGCAAACAGGACGGAAATGTTGAAATAAAAAAACATGAAAGGAATACACAGGTAGAGAAAGTTGATCCATTAAAATAATTAAATAATACAAAGGAACTGAGCAAGGGGCCAGAGTAAATTATATTCAGACAGAGGTATATAGAGTTTCCCGGCATTTGCGGATTTGACTGATTTTGTCATGATGTTTCTACATGTACATGGCTGAAAACTTCAATGTTGCAACGCTTTAAATGTTGTTGCCGCAAAGAATTGTGGGTTGCCATTATCACCCTACCTTTCGTAAAGTCCAGTGTATGCTAAAGGAGATAGGAAAGGGAGCATCGAAGCTCCTTTCCTCAGCATTTAGAGAATTCGACCAGCTCTTATCATGACTGCCACTTAGATACTTCTGGGTCATTTCACTCAGCTAGGAACCTTTTCACAGTTTTGCATGAATGAATAAATGTAAACACTGCGACGGCACGGCAGGAGTCTCTTATTTAGTAACAAGAGCAACAGCAAAATGATGTTGAACGTTACATGGATGTAACTCCACTTCTATAAATCTATGTTTGTAGCTCATCGTTCGTCTGTATTCCAAAATAAATGAAAGAATGTAAACATTTTGGGGACTATAAAGCGTTATAGAGCCTGATTGTACAACTCATACATCTATGCGAAGGTGGTATAAACAGGTCCAAGTCTCAACTATAGATCAAATACTACACCTTGTGTCGACTGTAAATCTAGCTTTACTGAGTTTCATTTGGTGAAAACAGATATGAAAGGATCGTACTGGAAGTCCACTCCTCCTCAGCTCCAGACAAACACTTGACTTCTATTTCATCAAGTTCATCTTAGATATTAAACTATGAGGAAAGGCAAAAGTTTTTCTTCTAAATTCAGTTGTTTTATGTGTATGTTGTCCTGGACTGTAAATGGTACTATAAATGGAAGTAGATTTAAAGTATTTGTTTGTTGTTTCTTATATTTCATGGAAATTGTACCTATATCAATATGTTTCCTTGCTGGTGAAAATTTATGTTTTTTTGATAAATCTATTTCCTGTAAATGAGCAGGCATATTCATAGTCACCAAAACTAACCTGGGTGAATCCAGGTAAAAAAAAAAAGGATCAACATAACACTAACAGAAAGGTTAGAGGATAGAGATGAGAGGTGAAAGACTGTGAGACTGTGGCGATGTCGGTTGTACTGGACAGCTTCCAGGTGTGAATGTGTCTGTAGAGAAGGGCCTTGCAAATAAAGAGCAGTGGTGCTCGAAATACCTACCCAACTTACATGAAGGTCAAAATATATGCATGGGCACACCAAAATTCACAGCTGCCAAAAGTTTTCTCACAGGGAAGGTTTTCTCACTTTTTTGTTTTTTTTTTCTCACTCATGAGACAATGCTGCTAGCCAAGATCAATCATTGTAATGTGCAGTATGTTATAATAGCAGGAAGTGTTCCTTTCTCCCTTTTCTCTTCCTTGAAGACCTCTGTTTTCCCCCTCCTACCTTCCACTTTTTCTCTCATCCCTCACTTCCGTTACTCACTACCATGATGTCTAACGGGCTTTACCATCTCCTGAGACTCCTGGTTGATTGACAGGTGAGAATTAGCCATGTGTAAACACTTCACGCATCCATTTGCATCCCATCATCCCTGACATCACCGATCTCAAACACCCTCCGCCCCCACTGTTCCTATGCACATTGCCTTTTCTGCAGTTTCCTGCATTTTTGCTGTTTGTAGAAGAGAGACAGAGAGAGACATTAAGAGACAGAGAGAGAGAGAGAGTATTGTGCTGTGGTGGGTCCTATACACAGTTTGAGGGTCACCTTCCAACATGGAGAGAGGTTGGGAGAGGCAGTAATAGACAGTCTCAGAGAAGCTGCTTATAAAGTTTTTAACCATAGAACCATAGACAAAACCTAAAGACACTTATCGACTCAAAGCAAAAAAACAATAATAGTGATAGTTATAAATGTGCAGTAACAAAGCAGGGCGGTAATATAATGTATGCTTTTAATTGTTTTGACTACTGCAAAATACTAAGGGGAAAAAAAATTCTTTAAAAAATCTGGTTTAAGTGCAGACTTTCAGAGTTAAGGGTGTTTGAGATGTCTACAACTGCACCTGATAAACAAATCTCTGAGTGGTTGGGATCGCTTAAAATAAAAACCTAAACTAAAACTAAACAAAGAAGAAGAAAAACACAGACAAGTGATGTTGGGAAATACCAGATATAAAATATATTTCAGTTTAGCAGTTTTTTCTGTAACAAGAAATGGCTTGAAATTGTAAATTCACGAATTACATGAGGTTACAGTTACTCAGTGGTTACCAACCTTTTCCAATTCACGGCCCACTTGAAAATCTCAAAAATGTTGGCTGCCCACATCCGACCACATAACAATGTGGAGACCAAATAATGCCTTCCCAGAGCACTTTTTATTTTAATGATAACTGAACGCAGGGGAAGCTCAGTTTTGTGTTTTGTTTGACAAGAGGAGATATCACTTGTTGATTCACCTCCTGTCTCTTGACTCTCTTTCCTTTTAATTATTCCTAAGCAGCTATCCAACTCCAGGTTTTGCCATGGATGTAATCTTTTACTGTCCAATCACACTGATAACAAACAAGTATACAATGTGGTGTGGCAGCAAAGTGTTTCTGGGCACCACAATGTAAAACTTCCTATCTTTGGCTTTTCACCCTGATAGGCCTCAGTACAATGTACAACATTTTAATGTTTTTGAAAAACATTATATTATAGAATTTTCATTTATAATGACATCTTTTCACCAAAATTGGACTGTTTTGAAAATGATTTGTTTGCCAACTTGTCCTTTGCGGCCCACCACAGGTTGGGAACCACTGCAGGTACTGATTAATGCATTTCTACTTCAACACTTTGGGGATTAACTTGTTTGACATCTGGATTTAGGTTGATACAGGGGCAGACTGAAACAATAATTCAGGCTGGAAGTCAATTTGACACTATATCAGGTGACTCTGTTCAAACCACCTGACCACTAATTTTGTAGGCTAACCTTATATGTTGATGTAACAAGTACCAGACTAATTGTAAAACCTTCCGCTATGTTAATCTGAGAGGAAAATCCAGATTACAAAATAAATAAATGTGCCACTGACCAACAAGTAGCCTATCTGAATAGAGTTTTTAAGATATGCTGTGGCTATGGGTGAACCCTCAAAGACTCACTAGGAATACACCAATGATAGCACATACCAATATACAAGGCTAGACCCACAAAACTATTTGCCCACAATGAGATACAGACTTGACTCAAATGTTCAAATGATGTTTTTTATTCAAGCATCAAGCAGATAAAAAGTATCAGAAAACTTCACACACTCATATTCACTGAAACTGAACATAAACTACAACCATGCAAGTAAGTAAGAAATAATTTTGAGATTACAATGTTCAATCACTGGTGTCCATAAAGCAAACAGCAACAAAAATGAACACCTCTATACATGTGAAGTATGATACAAAAGTCCAAAGAAACATGCCTCTGCATAAAAGCCTTAAATCACAAAGAGTTTTTTTCTTTCACCCTATGGGCTATTGTGTCTGGCTGTCATTAGCTACTTAGCTCTGTGTGTTTGTGTGTGTGTTCGTGCGCTTTAGCTAGTGTTTTTGACTGACCTGGTCCCTTACTGGTGAACACATTGTTTATTTTGCAGCATGTAGGTGCATTTGTGTCAAGGGCCTTTCCCTTTTTCTGACCGTGACTGCTGTCCATTTTATTGGTCAACTTTTTTGTCTTTGTACATTGGTTGAAGAGGCTGGACTGGGACATATTAACTCGGCACGTGTCGTTCAGTGGCTAGCCGCCATCATAAGAGGAGGAACATGCCTTCTGTTAAGTCAAAGTTCGGTTATGTACATTTTGTATCTTCTTGGCTCCCTCACCATTAATTCGCCACAGAAATGTCCTTTTAGGTTCTTCAGGGGACTTCTGGGGTGCTGGTGTGTGCAGTAACTGGGGTTAAGCTAGCAGATGTTGTCAGTACATAACTCCATACCACAAACTAGCTGCTCCTTAAATCATAACATCTTATTTTCAAAAACCTGTGTTTAAACCTTATAGGAAAAAAAAACCCAAACTTTTGCACTTGGAGGTCTGAATAAAGATATCCAGTTGTTGAAGAATTTCAAGCTTCCTGTCTAAAACTTGCATGTTAGCAGTTGTTCTTTTGACACATCTTTGTAATGCAGACCGGGGCTCTATCCATCTACTTGTATTCTGTTCCTCGTCGAGAGAGGCAATCATACTGGTTGAATCCAGGCAACGCTGTTATTGATCTGCACTCATTTTATTCACCAAGTTCAAAGTTATTGATTACCCTGCAGAAGGTCCTCTCAACAAGGGGAAACTCTGAATCCAGGGGGCAAAAATACAGTCAGACAACATAAGAAAACATCCGCAATGTTGGACACAACACACTGTTAATAGTAAATTCTTTCATTCCCAGTATAGTAGCATTAGTAGGCAACAATACTCTGATCAGCGACAACACTTACCCGCACATGTCCAGCATCTCACTGGTGCATACACATGCACACAGGCTAAAAGAATTGATATGAAGCTCGAAAAGACTAAGAAATAAATCACATTGGAATGTCTAAATGTCCGTAGTGTATGTATATTACTATAATTCTGTGCAAGCATGTGTCCACGTGTGGTGTTTTACGTGACTTTAGCCATGCATGTGATAAGTACATGGAACCCAGAGTTTTATAGCCCTATTATCCTCACTCTAATATGAACAAACCATTACTCTCACCAGCCCTGACATTAATGCTCAAATGAGCAATAATTAACTCAAAGACACAACACCAGAAGCCTGAGCAGCTTTGTAGAAACACGTGCATACACTTACAGTAGAAGTGTGTTATTAATTTGTTTTCCTCACCCCTTACAGCACATAAGCATATACAGCGGGGTCCAGAAGTCGAAGACCACTTAGAGCACTGTATGTATATATATGTGCATATTCTACTTAAATTCTTCATTTAATTAATTAAATAGAAGATTCTTTTTTTATGCCTTATTATTTTGTCAGCTCTTATCATCAATGCTTACCCATGCAAAAAGCAGTAAAATGTTATGGAAATGAGTAAGGAATGTGTAGAGATAAATGTAAAGTGGTCCCTAAGCCATTCTGTTAAGCTTCACGCTGCCCATATGATATGCACAAATTAAAGGCTTTACCTTTGCTTGAATGAACTTGCACACAGAGTATTTCTCATAAACAAGTGAAAATTAAAATGTCCACTCGAGTGAGTTTTGTGGCTATACAAGCACTGGTGTCTTGTTTTGTCATGTATTGCACCACAACGAGGCTGTTCCAGCCTTATCATGGGGCAGTACAGCCTTGTATGTATTTATGTATAAATCAAGCCATGGCACACAAGCTGCACACACATTCTCTCTCTGATGCACAAACATGCATGCGCTCCCTTGTCGAGACTGTTTCAGCCGCCGGAATGCTGTGAGTTTGAGCACGTCCTAATGACTGACAAGCAGGCAGCCGCTCATGCAAATCAGGCAGTGGTACCAGAGTTGAACCCCTGCATCTGTCTTGCTGAATTCACATCTGCATTTCTCACAATATCAATTATAACAGTCCTTCTGTGTGTTTGTGTATGCGTGTGAGTGATTGTGTATAAGTGCACTGAAGTTTGAGTACATCGGTACTATCACTATTAATCATTGCCACTTATTAGGTAAAAACGCAAAGAATATTTTAATGGGACAAAAGAGAGGTGTGTGTGTGTGTGTGTGTGTGTGTGTGTGTGTGTGTGTGTGTGTGTGTGTGTGTGTGTGTGTGTGTGTGTGTGTGTGTGTGTGTGTGTGTGTGTGTGTGTGTGCCAGCCATCTAGCATTCACTGGAGCCCCTGGTAAATATAATAACGCAACATGTACATTGCGTAATCACAAATGCAATATAGACGCATACAAAGTGATGTATACATTGGCACAAGGTTGAGCAGTACAACTCACACACTGTTTGACACATACAGTACACACACTATCTTCACCTTGTTATCATGGTGCACAGAATCTCTCTTAATGCTCCACACACACACAGACAGATGTGAATACAGACACAGCTTTTACACAGTAACAGTTCATTGGCAGCAGCCAGAAAGATGGAATTTACAGTAAATCCCTTTCTCGAGTATCTCAAGTATATACGACATGCTATTGAAACGGTCCTTTTCTTCACCATCATGCGGCCCCCCAGTAAATGGCACCTTGAACTCAAGCCTCCAAGCTTTGGGGGCTGCATACCTTTACCACGGTGTATATAATAGTATACTGGTTTTGCACTTAAGCTTTTAAGCCCTTTTTAGTTGCTTTACGATACTTTACTTTTTTTTTCTGCTATCTGACTTTATATCTGAAATAGGGCAAATAGGCTATAGTTGCCATGTTTTTGCTTTCTGAATATGTTCATGTCACATTTATATCAATTAACATTGTGGAATATCAGTTACAGTCATGGTGAGATAATCATACTGGGATAATCAAGGTATAGGGTGTCACAGGTTAGTGTTGCTACAGTACAGTTTTCACACAAAAATATACAGTACCAGAGGAATAACTGTTTAATAATGAATGCATAAGTAATCACATATCTTGTTATCAAATTCTTGGTAGTCCCTGAAAGCCTGTTTTCTCAAGTAACGTTTTACTGTAAGTAATTGATTCATACATGAACACACTATTTTCTGTCAAACTTCTGAACAGTTTTTGTTATTTCACATCAGAGATATCTGAATTTGTGCTTTCTATGGCCCAGAGGCACTACGTTGTTGGGTTGTCTGTTCGTCCGTCCATCCACCCCATTCTCATGAAGGCGATATCTCAGTAACGCTTTGAGGGAATTTTTCTTCAAATTTGGCACAAACATTCACTTTGACTCAAGAATGAACTTATTTGATTTAGGTCGTCAAAAGTCACAGGTCAAGGTCACTGGGACCACACAAAACACGTTGTTGGCCATAACTCACAAAAATTGAACTCTAATTAAGACACAGTTAAACCTCTGGCCATTATTTAATGCTGTAACTCAGGAAGGGAAGTTACCTGTAACGTCACTGGTTGCCATAGGCATACAACCGCAAAACAGTAATTCTCATTATCCTTGTTTTTCTGACTGGTATGAAGGATGTATAATCATGATTTAGCAACATTTAGATCAAAAGGTGATTACAAACCAAACCTACATAGTCAGACTTGGGCAGACCTTGGTCAGTTTTCTATTGTAACTCAGAATGTTCTTTCATTCATTTGTATAAAGTCATATATGTTTATTTTGATGACAAATACTTCAAATTTTAAATGAGGAAGCTGGTGACGAAGAAAGAAGATGAGATACTTTAGATACCATTTATATGTGTACACGTGATGGGGATTTATTTAAATGTTTATACTTTATATTTGTCGACTTTGGAATGTGTGCACACTTATTCATGCATGGATTTTCATACGTTCCTGCACAAAACACATGCTAGGCATCATCAAAGCTGTACTTATGTGCCACTTAATGAAAATAGCTCTCTGCTCTAACAACTGTAAAGCCCAGGAAGCTGTGGCTTTAGCAGGATGATTGCGGCGAGCAAGTCTCCCTCTCATCTATCCTCTGCAATCTGAAGGTGCCATCTTACTCTCAACAGATGGCACACAACACCAAGACTGACTGAATACCAATTTAGCTCCCCCATCTGTTTTCTCCTGCTTACTTTTGATAACAGACACTTGACAGAGTGTTAGGATGTTCCTTTATCTTCAAATCCCTTTTTGTTACGTGTTGAGAGTGATTTCAACATGCACTGTAATTATTTAATGTCATCTTTGTTAAAGTTGTTTCCTTCATGAATGTAGACCTTCAAGCACATAAAAAAACATTTTGAAAGGATGTTACATCTTAATTTTTTCTTCATCATATCCTGTAACCAACATAGGCTTTTGTGTTGATATGAGCCATTAGGTGATAATTCAACTTTGCATGGATATGTCATAGTTCTCGAGAAAGAGGGTCAAAAAGTTGCAGTAAGGTCATTAATACTGAGAATATGACAACAACAAAGGGGGAGGGGTGGGAGTAGCGTCTCAGTTCCCAAAAGTGTCACTGGTCATCGAAACTCTTTCACCTTTCCTCCCTCCGTCCCCAACATTTGCCATCCATTCATCTCACTTTCATTTTACAAATCAGCATTTCATTGCAAGCATTCACCACCTTTACCTGCATAACAATGACTTCACGTGGTTTGGTGAGGGTTGTGTTGAAGTAGGGCCTTGGGAGTAATACGGTGTGTACTGGCTGTCAGAGAAGGCAACAGCTGGATCAAGGGGCAAGGAAATGCTGTTGTGGTGGCTATTTTTATGGCAGGCACATCCGTACACATACAGTAAATAGGCAGTTACCTGTACAGACACATAAGGCAGCTGGGGAAATAAAAACAATACTATATGGAATACATTTGCATAAGAATCTGCACAATCTTGGTCATACAAACTCTCAGTCACACAAACATATGCACATAAGTGAACCCATTTGAGGAGAATGCCCCCACTGAGTGTTAATGAGGGGTCATAAACCCTGAAAAGCCTCCGTCTCCTAGAGCCCAAGGTCAGCAGGGCCACAGTCTTAAACCGATGAATTAAACATCAATCTATCTGTCTGGCAGGTATAAATATTTCTCTTCCATTCTGACTGGAGCAGTGTGACACAAGGCCAAAGTCCTTCCACAGAATCCCCGACACAGTTTGACACAGGGGGGCAAGATGATGATTGTCAGTGTAATGGGATACAGGGTGAAGCGTGGTTGTAGAGTAGGATTCATATTAGGCCCGTGAAATGATGTCCTACTGCAGAGGAGGGATTGGAGGAGTACTGTGTGTGTGTATTTGTGTATTTGGAGGTTGTTGTTGCCATGTTGCCTCATGGCTGCTTCCCACCATGACAGCATTGTATTGGTTTGTTGGTGACACAGATGTGGCATGCTGTACAGAGACGAGGCATCATGGTGCAACTTCATGAACTTTCAAACTCGTGGTTGTCTTTCACTTTCCTAAAGAATGTTCTTTTTTCGGAGGCTCCCTCTGCATCTGCTGTACAATATGTCAGTGGAGTGTGGAATAATCTATAGAATCCTGCATTTCCAGACGGATAGAAAAATCAATCAAAAAGAGAAAAAAACTTGTGATGCTGAACGTGCTGCGATGATGCGATCACATCAGCATGTCAAACCTCAACAAACTGTTTGTGGGCACAATGCAAGAGCTCTTCTTATCTACTGTACATTTTGAAACATACGGTAGGTATGCTTGAAAAGCATTTTGCAGAGAATAGAGAAGATAAGAGCTTAAGTCAGGGGACTTGAAGTACTGTACTGGAACCTCATGGAGTGATAACCTGCAATGACGTTAGGCCCATGCAAACATAATTGTCAGGACCATTTTCAAAGCTTTGTTGTTCTGCATTTGGTCATTTTGTTCATAGAGGCTGGTTGTAGTCAGTTGACAGTTCTGCAAGAACCAAGACACCAAACACAGAACTAAATGGAACTAACGACATTAATGACTGACCACTCCAGAATACATGTAGCAGATCACTAAATGTATGTTGGCTGATGAGGAAACATGACCTGGTGCACCAGGTGAGAGGAAACACTTGCTCCTGGAGGACAACCCAAGCAACTACATGTTATGCTGGCTACAAAAATGACAATTACTGTAATCGTCAGTTAATACAGACTGATTTATGTAGTATGTATTCCACACTTAGTTGGCTAATTACATAGAGGGTAGTACTTGACACTTCACCTTGAGCATCTTAAGAGAAAAGGCATATATGTACTTCACCTGTCAATACTAAGAAAGTGCACTTGGCTGGTAGATGACAGGTGTGCAAAACACCCTTTAGCACTGTTACTGTTAATCAGGGAAACTTGTAAGACTTTATCAGAGTAAAAGATACGCACTCTAAGCATATTCTGGTCTGATACACATTTTAATGAATCACTACAGTATTGCTAAATATTTTCTCTTAAGGCTTGTTCCATTCCTGACATAATGTCTATTTTCCATCAAACTGAATTCTCCACATCTCTCCTAGTCTTCAAACTTTTGAGTTTGTACTCATCTGGGTCCTTCATGAGGTCTGAGAACGAGAACAAAGGCCTTTGTTTGAAATCACGAGGTCGAATGGAGGTCAAGCCAATAGAGGATCAAAGCATGTGTTCCCAGGCGCTGAGGAGGAACCGCTGCCTTTGATCTCCACCTTACTGTGGACAGGATGGTGAACTGCTGCTCGCAGCTTTGGATCTATGTTTACTTTACCTCAAGGGTACTTTTCTGGAAGAGAATTTTATATACTCAGTTTTAGGAAACAGAACAAGCATGAGCACAGGGATATGGCTAAGCAGAGAAAAAAATGAATCAGAATACCTTTACAGTTCTAAGATATGGACACGACAGAATGATCATTTTCACTAAACCTGGATGATCAGACCTTTCAGATCTGAGTAGCCTCTTCACAACCTGATGTTGGCTGCGTTCATCAACCATGGGCTGAGATCATGAATCAGGTGCATATGTTATACTATAGAGTTGACACAAGATTGATAAGACCAATTCAGGCTAGAAGAGTTATAACTATAGCTATAACTGGTGAACTGAACTCACGACTGCTGGAGCTCTTCAGACACGTTGCTGCAGAAATAGGAATGGAAAAATACAACTAAGGATGAGCTGGAGGAATAAGATGTCCTGGTTCTTGACTCCAAATGTCCAAATACCTACTTCGTCTGTCTCTGTGTCTTCCCCTGCCTGTCTCCTCAGTGTTTACCATTTCAAAGTTATGAACTCAAAACTTGCAGACTTCTGTATATGCAGTGTGTGTTCAGTTGTGAAGTACAGTTACTGCTTCACAAAACCCAACTTTGGTTCTTGATCAGTTGGAAGAAGAGCACCCCAGGCTAACTGAGATAAATGTTTTGGAGGTGGTGCAGGGCTAAGAAATCATGCAACACGCATCCATTCATGGGGCTTGTGACATTTTAAGCCTCGTTTAAGGTGTAACAGGCAATGCTTGCCAACTATTTTTCCCAATAATCATGACTCTTGGTCTTCCAGAATGAGTTTCTGGAAAATGTAAAGGATGCATGTGTTCACAAAACTCCCTCTGAGGGGATGAAGTTAAACCTGTCCCCTTAGCTTTGGGCCCTGAAAGATATCAAACTACTGGAGATAATAGTTGTGCTGAGAGTATTGCAACATTTCCTAACCCTCCTCAAGGGCAGAGATGTCTTAATACATCCAGAGCGTGGCGACATACATCAACAGGCAGTAGAGTGCTGGAGTTCCACTGCTGCAAAAAATCAGAAACAGACACAGTTGTCTTGTCATAGAAAAATGAGAGTGTCCTCCTGTTAAAAATGAGCAGACAGGTCATTTGTTCAGCAGCTTATTGTGACCCACAGTTACATTTTGTTGTTAGGCAACATCTAGTGTTTGTAGTAATTATGACAGGAGCAAAGGGAAAAGTGGGGTGATGTAGTATAAAGAGCGACAAAGTCCGTGTGAGGAGGAGGCTGTGGTGGATCAGTGGTTCAACAAAAACACAGGAATATGACACAGGAGATCGATGTTCGATTCCCGTGTGAAACCAGTTGTTTATATTGTTTCTATTATCCATGACTGTTCATTGTTATTATTGTAACCATGACAACAAAGACCGTCTGATGTTGAGGAAGTACTTATTTCAACAAAAAACCATGATCTTTTCCAGACCCTAACCAAGTAGTTTTTGTGCCTAAACCTAATCAAGCCTTTACCGTTATTAGTAACCATGGCAACGTTCAGCATGCCACTCTTAGTACAGTCGCGTGTTTTATATGGCAACCATGCCGAGGTCCAGTACGCATGCCGCTGTATGGGCGCTATTTCAGGAGACACTCCTCTGGGTCGTAAATGAGGGTAGGAACAAACAACCAACATGCTTGTATGGATTGGAGAACTTTGGAGAAAAGTGGTGGCTACATCAATCTGGATCTGGTGTGGGCATGCAGAGGAGGATATGTTTTACTTAAACCAGAACACCAGAAAAGCCAAGGCACCAATGATTTTCCATGTCGCCTGTCCTCAGCTGTCTCACAACATTTGGGTATCTCTTTCAAGCTTTGCACTTTTAGTTCATCTAAGCCACGTGTGATTCTGCACACCAGTAGGCAGAGCCCATCCCTGGAACCTCACATACCTTATGAACACATATGCACCTAAAAATCTCTCTCATTGATCAGTATCTAATTATGGAATAGAAATTCAATGAATGATGGTAAAATATAGAAGAAATAAAATAAAAGTAAAGATAATAATAATTATTAAATACTAATAAAAATATGATATATAAAATATATATATAATATATAAATATTGATAATAAAAAAGATGTTTCAGATTCCTTATGTTTCTTCAGTAACAAGTTCTCCAAAGTGTACGTTGCATGTCATTGCCATATAAAGCAACCAATATTTGTATTCTCTGATCTGACACACCATGCATGGCCCAATTGACCTCCTAGAGGGGCTATGGGGAAAAGATTTGACTAGTGACCTCCATTATACATGGCGGTTTCTTTTCTTTTTACCAGGTACCCAGGAAAAATACCAAACAATCAGTTGTCCCACTCAAATGTGAATATTTTTTATATTCCCTATATTTTCTATGATAGTAAACAGAGGAACTGATGGGGGGCCTAGCTACTCCGAAATTGGACCTGAGCCCAGGTAGAAAATTGTAGGAACACAAGAGAGAATTGGCAAGTTAAACAAGATACTTTTGTGTGATGGATGATCCCAAGTTATATAAAATGAAATTATCTAACATGGTTATTGAACTTTTGGCACCACAGAGGACCGTAGATTTAAAATACTCAGGTGAGTCAAACACACCCCCTCATTTCTCTCTGCTTGCAGTGACTTTATGTGGGTAGAAAGTAAAGTATCTTGTAATGTCTTTCTGAATATCTATGTTAGTCAGTTCGACAGAAGTTTGCCATAAAAAAAAGATACACACTCTAAGCATATTCATTATCATTTATAATATTCAGTTTTAATATTCAGTTGTTCAGGTGTGTGATTTGTGACTGTGTTGTAGCCTGTGCTTAATGCCAGTTTGTTGATTTTTTTTTTTTTCTCTGAGTTGGTTTCAGGTTTTTCTATTTAATGTATAATTAGCTGTAATTGGTAACTTAATGAGCGCCCCTAACCCACAGCATATGTTTATATTTATTTGGAAAAAAGGATTCAGAGTAGGCAGTATTAGATGTTTCAAGGTCATATTTATATATTCTCCTGCTCATGTCATGGGGCCACATATTTCTGCTGGAGGGCATCAAATAAGCTACAGGCCAAATCTGGCCCTGGGCCAAATCCTGCTACAGTACGTGTGACAGTACTCGAAATCTAACATCATTAGGTTACTTGTAAAGCTGCACCAGCACAAATACAGGTCATACTAAATGCCTTTTAGAGGTCAATGCCATGCGTATCATTAGTCTGAATAATAACATCAAGTAAAACCCCTCAGCTCATACTGTATGTTCAGAACTTGTTACTGCATTCGCTTTTTTTCTGTTTTCATCTATCCTTCCTGATAAGGTTTCAATATGTGGAATAAAAAATAAATAAAAACAATCCAAATGTAAACAAAGGTGTGCTTGTGCCCACCCATCTGAAATAGGCCTTTAAGTAGCTGTGTAGATTCATTGAGAGTCGCATATTCATGTTGTGGTTGATGAGTTTGCATGGCCAGGGGATAGGAAAACATTTCCTTAGCTAGTACATTTTGGAGGCCTTTTTTAAGACAGTCATAGTTTCCCCACTTCACTCTCTTTTCTGGTAGTCCAATTCACAACTAATTTGGCAAGCAGCTGTAGTTGGCAGGATTCTAAACTCTTTTTTTTCAGTTTTCATCATATTTTCTCTACTTTTGTCCAACTTTAAAAACTCTATCCTGCACTTTTCCCAGTCAGTTTTCTGCTTCAGACAGTCAAACAGTATTGATGAGTTAACTTTGTAACAACTTCATAGACAAGAGGATACTACCCGGTTTAAATCCAAAGTAATCCAAAGTTTTCTTTCAAATCAGCTCTTCGTCTCTGCCTGCTGCTATAACTCCCTTATCTAATAAATCTTGAGCCAGTAACACTTGCTCTTCACTGTCTTTGTTTTCACAGACTTCAGCAGCATACTGGGCCTTACACAGTAATGACTATACAACAGGTTAAATACCATTTTTTTGTGGAGCAGAAAGTGGAGCAAGGATTCAACTGCTCACCACTGTGCAGTGTGTATTTTTAACTCTTCTGTACTTCTCCATATCTGTTGAGTAATTCAAGTTTTCCATTAATTCCATTTTTCAAGTCCAAGAATTTCCAGCTTAATAACATATCCAAATAATACCCCAATACCCGTAATCATGCTGTCATCTTATCAACAGACCCATCATCAGGGTAGTACAGCAGAGGACGGACGACTGGAGGTAGCAGCAGAGGACGCTCTATGTCTTTTTTCAGCACGGCCTGACCTGAAATCTTATAATAGAGTGAGTGATGATGTGAATTGCTAAAATACACACCCCTCCTTCCCTCCAGTCTGTAAGAGATTCACACCGAATTCATTTAACATTTGCCTGCACTGACAAACTCTGTCACCATCAGAGACAGTGACATTTGAGGAGGAGTTAGGCCAGTGCACTAACCCCCACCCACCCAACCCCCCCTCTCTCGCTATAGAGGAAAGAGAGGCTCGTTAAATCACTTCTTGTCACGCAAGCCTCTACTTCTTTTTTATTTATTTATGACTTTGTCACCAAAAATTGAGCTGCTGTTATCACTTCCTCTTATTATTTAAAATACAGCTCTGGATTTATTTGCAATATATGGAGTATATTGTGAAAGTACTGTATATATTGTTAAAGTAAGCATCCATGGACAGCACATGTGTGTTACTGTACAGTCGCGGCTCATTTCAAGCTCAGGACAGAAAATATACAGCTGGACAATCTGGCAAGAAATACTGGGATAAAATGGATTGACACAACAAGAAGAAAAGTGAATCAATAACTTTGACTCACCAGCTTTTATTGAATTCCATCGGCCCTGATGTCTGCTGGATGTCTTTGTGTTTTTTCATTTCTGATGAAGTTGGATAACAAACAGCTTAGTTGGGATTTGGATTCAGGGTTAAAGACCCCAAAGTAACATTTATGACTAACAGGTTACCACACTAAACTATATTATTTGCTAGAGCTCAGTGATATTCCACTGTCAGCTTTACATTTTAACAGACGTTCAGGTTTGATCATGAGATCTATCCCTGAAATCTAAGTACATACAGCACTATAGAATGAGCCATTAGGTCAAAAATGGTGTTTTAATACAGTGCTGCTCCTTATATTCCAGTCAGACTAAAAATGCCGCCAGAACAAAGTAAATGCAATATCCACTTGTAAAGGTTGTTTAAAAGTATTCATCTCCAGCTTGTGAGATCTTTACACTTTTTAATTATTTTCTGCTCAACATTTTATTTGCTTCTTTCTCCTATAATTAATTGTGCTCCTCTTTATTGTCCTGTAATCCACTATCTTGCCTTCTTTTCTTCTGGCTACTTATCTTTACTGTTTACATAATTTCCTTTTTCCTCCTCATTCTAGTCACCACATCTTCTCTGTCATATCTTCTTTCTCTTCTCTTCTGTCTTGTTGGAAATGCTTCAATAGTTTATATGTGAATATACAGTAACATCCGACACATTTGAGATTCCTCTCCTCAGTCTTCTCTGTAACAGGAGCTGTAAAGTATGCAACCCATGGTATAGATGTCCCAGGCTCTTTAAATTCTCTACATTTACTTTGAAAGACGGCGAGGAGAACCAGGATGGAGTTACCAAAGCTTACAGGCAGTAATTGGAAGAATCTGAAATGTGATGATTCCTGCAGGAAAATGAAAAGATGTATTGCAAAGGAATATAAAATGCGTAAGAAGAGAAACGAGGTATATGACCACAACACATTGTGCAATTTTTTCACCACAGCATTTGAAGGTATAAACGTATTGCACATTCAAAGAGGCCATTTGTCATATGTAAATGACCTTCAACTTCGCACTCTTTTTACAGGCGATAGCAAAATGCAACACAATCAGAATCTGAATCAGAATCTGAGTCATATGATCATTGTATCCACACATAACTTTTTTCAGTGTACTGGTGAGTTCTCTGAGCCCAACCAGACAGAATGAAAGTGTGAAGATGAACACACAGAGGAAAAAAGGCTGAGATGGGTGTTGTTGTGGGACTGAGAAGTGGCAGAGCACTTGGGACCACAAATAGCTATTGGTCACACTGTTGGAGCAAAATCCATAGCAACAGAAGGATGCAGGGGGACTGTGTGTCTTGGTTCTCATAGATGCACTGGCTTAGGTTGAGTGGATTCACTTTATTTTTTTGTATTTTAATTAAATATTTCAAAATTACCTTTAGTGAAGAATCATCCATGTAAAGGTCAGAGTGAACAGCTTTTTATTTTTGGCTGAGTAGGCAGATTTCTGATCAGCAGTCTCAATAATGTTCATAAGCTTTGACAACAAAATTAACAAGAGATCTGAACAGCATCAGCAACAGCTATATTTACTCATACTGTACATATGCTGTGGTGTTAGTGGCAAATTACCAGTAGAGTCAGTGACAAATTTAGCAAATTTAAATCTAATCATGAATGATTACTACTGCTACTTTCATAAGTCAAAAGTATAACATGATATACATAAGCCATTAGGACTGGTGGTTATGGTTAAAATGTAATTTATGTCTCATTTAAATGATCAAAGGCAGGTTTGACTGTCAAGTCAAAGGATTTTAAAATTATTATCGGCATTCAAAAGCCCACATCAATCGAATCAGACTGTGGGTGTTGTTCACTCTCTTACTCTTTCTGCCCTTCTGCACACATCTGTCTCTCTGCCTGCATGTGAGACAAGTGCAAATTATCCTCTCAGCATGCCCTTGCCCTTGTAGCCTTGTTTTGATTCCTCTGTCCTCCCTCCTCTCTGACTCTTTTCCCTTCCTTCTCCTTTCCTCCCTCTTCCTCCTTTTAATTTCCCACTCCACAGTGTGCTGGACAGGTTCTGTCTTTATCACAAGTACCATTTAATCTGCTTTGGAAAACACATTGTACACGATTGGAGGGCCCTAATTGATTTATACAATGTAATTACTCCATTCTCACAGTCTCATAAACGACAAACCTGGTCCCTGAGCCACTAATTAGAAGGGAACAGGATTTGTGGCTAATATAATTCATTATTTCCAAATTAGAGCCAGATAAGTTGTCACAATATAATGATCGAGCAAATGAACACAGTTGTTTTTCTGCAGTTGAGGCTTTTGTTTTGTTCTGAGAAGAATGCAGTGTGCTGGTGGCAGTGTTTCCCTTTCAAGCTGTGGTAATACTGGGTCTCCAGGGCCGTGCACTCTGGGTATGCTTTCAAGGAAAAACAAGGACATGGTTCTTCCTTTTTTCATTTTATTTGGGACATTATGGCTAAATTCATGGTGAACTTTTCAGACAAGCACTTTTTATTCCAGTATGTAAGTATCTGATGCTTCAGTGCTGAAGGTTTAGGCCCCTTTTCCAATGAAATGACCATGACCATTGGGGGTGTCGCTTTTTATGCAGACTTAGACTTAGATTTTACTAAATCCTGAATCCAGTGTCTAAGCCCAGCAGGTGCATTGTGTTGTTTGTAAAATGAACTCTAATATCACTATTGCATACCCTGTTGCCCCATCAGTAAACTAGGCTAATGTTCTTGTTAACACAAAATGGAAGAAATTAGCACTTACTGTTCAACAGAAAATGGATGATCATGATACCAAAACCATATGAAATGCTATGTGTGGAAGCACTTTGGATTCAAGTGGAAACTTTGTGGATTAAGGTTCAACTGTTTTGTTTTGTTGACATTAACAAATGCAACAGCTTTTCATCAACCTCACCACAGCAACAAATCTGAACTGATTTATCAGTTTGTCACTCAAGTGAGTCACATTGAATGAACAGAATAACCTCAGCTCAACATGGCCTATTCATAATCAAGAAAGAAATTGCAGGTGGAGGTGCAGCAAGTAATTTGGTGTCTGTGGAACAGATGCAGTTCAAACATGTTGGACCGTTATGCAGGCACACAATAACCAATTTGCCACAGCCAGTAAACTACATTTCCTTTATTCATGTTGGCTTTCAGAGTGGTTTAAAGTAGAGGTAGTTTGACAGGCTGGTATGTAGCTTGACACAGCCTATGTACACATATGCAAATATAATTTAACTTCAAATATTGCCATATATGTCTGGCCCATACAAATGGGCTATGTATGTTCATGTATGTATGATTATATTGTAAAAATATGTTATGTAAACATATTTCCTTCCCAAAACCTGTCAATACAATTGATATTATATATACAGTAGTCCAAAAGTCTGAGACCACCAATATATATGCATGTTATATCATTTAAAAAGTCATCATAGATATTTTTATATAGGCACATATTTTTATTTTATTTTTCTATGGGTATTTCATATATGTTCTAAACTTTTATCTCCATGTATCCAGAGGATAAGTGATAATAATATATCCCCTTTTAGGTGACATATATGGCAACATTACTCTTGATATAGGGGGATATGACCTGGTTCTCCCATAATGGTCAAGGGCATAGTCCACACAAACAAACCAAGGCTGGCCCCCCCAAATACAGGTAAAAACATGGACGGTTAACTCCTGGTGCCTGTCTATAATGTGCATGCATGGTTGGCATAATGTACATTTCTACCACTTTAATTCGATAAATTCAACAATATAGTCATGCCGTTTTATACATTTTGTTGTTCTGGACTACTCATCTAACATATTTGATTCATTCATTCTGATCCACTTTGCTTTGTTGTCCTCTAATTCTGTCCAGCTGTTGTTGCATATATGCCTGCAAATGTTTCACAATAAACTCCTTCTCCACTGAAACGCTAGAAGGTCTTTGATTTGAAATGATTACAGGAAGTGTTGAGTTTGTATTAACAGCATAATGCAGTGCAGTTAAACAAGGCAAACGGGAGCAGATAAAAACGAGGCTTTGTACAAAGATACGACCAATTATACTTGTCAAAGAGAGGGAATTAGAAATAAAAACCTGCCTCTAATATAAGTCTGCCTTAAATTAAGGCACGGTACATTAAGCCACTATTTGTGAAAATACAGTAGTTGTTGTACGTTGATTTAAAATGTGATGCATTAAAATATGTCCCCAAGTGACTCCCCGATGGGTAGATGGTGAGACTAAAAAGAAAAAAAAAACAAAACACTGTAGGCAAAGACAAATGTTACACTTGAGGTGTCATTAAGTAACACACAACCTAACATAACCTTCAGTGAGATGCTCCACAGCAGAAGCTTGTGGTTTCACTGGGTGGAAATAACTGTAAGAGCAAAAATATAATCGTGTTGCAAAAGAGCATGCTCAGTCAACCCTCTCTTGATAAGGAAGACGGCTGGATTGCGCATATTCAAAGATACCTGTCTGTGTATTTGTGTGCATGCACAAATAAGCACAGTGGGTATTTGTTGCAATGATCTCATCAGTATGTATGCTTACACGTGTGTGTTTGTGTGTTTGTGTGCGTGCACGCGTGTGTGTACGAGACAAAAAAAAACTGATTCATTCTATGCCTGATGTTTAGGCTATTAGAACAAACAGCCATGAGGGTGTGGCTGTCAACACTCATTAGTGCAGCTGTCACCATTGCCACTCCAATAATTACTGCCAATGTAAACTCACTAGTGTCACTACACTCACACACACAGCTACCTGAGATAGCATCGGCCCAATATAGTTCAGCCTCTCGGGCCTGTCAATTAGCGAGAGTCCCAACAAATTTACTCACGCGTGAATGTACCGTTTTAATGTCCCGGTGAGAGACGGGCTATTTCGCAGAAGCAGGGGGTCGTCAATGGTCTTGATGTTTTTTAATTTTCCTGTCAACTTCAATGAATGTACACGTTGGTCTGTACACAGTATTTGCTCATACTGTGTGTCACAGCTAAGTGAGCTGGATAAAAGAATAATATTCGTTTTTATGCTTTTTTTTTGTGTAATTACACATGGTTTTGACATTAGCGATACTTTGAGTAGGGTTTCGTGTTTTTCGCTCAGTCGAGTAGTGACTGTCCATTTCGTAGTTGTAAGTACAACATTGGGTACTGGCAATCTTTTACATCATCATGACTGTGTGTTTATTGGGGATGTATTATTTGTTGCTCGCCACTGTAGGTATTATTCATGAAATCTAATATTTGGTGTTTCTCAATAAGTTAAAGATAAATTATGAAAATATAGTTTATAAGAATGACATCAGGGCATTGTATGTTATACCCTACTGATAACTATATAATAATAAACTAATCAATTTGTCATTCATTGTCTGTCACTTTCATAGTAGTTGTAAGTTCTTTGTGTTATTTCATAGTCCTTGTGTTTTTATAATAAGCTGTCATTGTTCTACAGATCTCTCTAAGGACTTTCAGAATTTTAATAAGAGAAACTGTAGAGGAGAATCAGCCAACAGTGACAATTCATTTTTTTTTTTTTTTTGGTTTTAATTTCTTCTGTTTGATATCTACTTAAATAGACAAAGGGCCTTGTGAAAAAGTGACCTGAATGTATGACCTCTCTTCTTAACTAATTTTAGCCACTCCTCTCACCTCAACAAGTTTGCTTCCCTCGCTCAGTTCTTTTTACAGTCCCAAGGCATTGTGGTGATTATTCTCCTTATTTTTCACACTCTGAGGTTATGATATTCCATTTGGGTTCGAATTTGCTGCATAACAAATTACATGTGTATGTTTCCTATTGTTTAAATAAAGTAGGAGACAGCATTTGACTTTGGCAAAGCTGTGTGGTCTTGTTTACCCAGCGATTGTTTTGCAATGCATGCACTTAGCACATTTAGTTTTTGTAATTTGACATTTCTAATATTCATGTTCTCAATTGTTATGGAATAATTGGTTGGCTGTAATGTGCTGGGTGCTCTAACCACAGCACACAATGAATACCAATGTGACGTTCCCAGTGTGAAGAGACATGCAGACATATTGTTGTGAGCTGCAAAACACGGGTTTTCAGGAAAAATGAAATAGATTTACACAGAGACTGATGAAGTAGTTTTTATAAGACTAGTACTGATGATATCAGCCTGTAATTCATAAGAATATGAAGCAGTCAGTGTTGCTAAGGGTGGATGCAATTTGAGCTTATGATAAAGTGGTGATTAGTTGAAATGCGTGATTTCCCTGCATTACCCAAGTCTGTCATCATTACTTACTGATAGTAACTGGAAGTATGTGTCCTGTAGCCTGATACAGAGTGTTTATTACCTGACCACATAAGTGTCCTGAGTGTACCGAATCAAGGATAAAGGTTTTTTTTCTTTTATTTGAACTTAAAAAGTTGCATACTGTAGGCTTGCTTTTTATCCGACTGCATATGCCATGACATTGGAAGCAAGAGAGAAAGAGTAGGAGGGAGACAAAGTGAATGAAACAGACAGAGAGGGAGAGAGTACTCAGGGTAAAACAGGCCAGCAAGGCTGGGAAAGGAGAACCAAGGAGAGGTCGATCCAGGGTCGGTGAAGGCCCGGCGGCCATGGATCCTTCTCTAGGAGGACAGACGCTGATAAGGCCCAGGTAGCTCATACAGTGCTGAGGTTTAAGAGGGCACCAAGATAACAGCCTGCTGATAGGACCAACCAACTCAGCTGGACTGCAGATAAGAGGCAAGGACTTGTTGCCCTCAACAGGAACAAGACTGCTAATTTTTACAGGACTTGCTGTTCTGCAGTGCCAGCATCACTGTTTCTGATGTATTCAATGGCATATAATCCCAAAATATACGTGGTTTTTTGCTCATCTGTTCTCGTTTGTGCAAATTATATCTCATGATATTCCATTTCTTGCAGTTTTGTTTTGTTAATATCAGTTTAAATAATATATGTCGCACATTGGTGATTATACTGTAATTATCATTTTTACAATCTTGTCTAAAGGTTTAAATCTATATTATTATCATGCTTTAGAGTGTTTAGCTTAAGGTGTTTCCAGACCTCTAATTGTGAAATAAAGAAAAACAAGGTTTGGGGAATTAAACATTCAACTTATTTTGGCAACATTGTTCAGAGAAAAACTGGCCATGGCCTGTAAAAACCTATATCAGCCCGAGCCTGATTTCTGCCGCTGTAATACTATGTGTATTATTTATGACACACAGCTGTCTGTGTGCACTTTTAGCCAGAGGCATGATGAACCTGAGCCGTGCTCTTTTACCTTTCCCTTTTTATTGTGCATCAGCTGAAACGCAGTCGTCAAACCTCCATATGGAACCCCAAGGACAAAAGACATTAGGTAGGAAATGTTTCATTTTGGAGGAAACACTCTTGTACTCTGATCTTTTCAATTTAGCATTCGTCTCACTCAGCGTGCTCCTCCTACAAGCTCTGCTCCCATCGTTTGAAGTTAACCCAGCCTGCCGACCGCCTTGTTAGCTTAATAGTTTGGAAATGCAATTTAGGAGTGATTTATCACCGGCCGCTGAAACGGCCTTGCCACGTACTCGTTGCTTTTGTTGTTTTATTTTCCCTTTTCATGACGAATTGCAGCAAGTGGGGCACGTTTCACTCGCTCAACACGCAACATGAAGAGAGTTTTAGGAGTCACTGCACTCCTCTTATACAGCATAGGCTATTTCCATTCCACTCGGTGTCAGCTAAATTATAACAAAGCAGATTTACACTGAAGATAAAAGAATAAGATGAAATGTTTCATGTTCCATTTATGCACATTCTCAAAATGAATGCATTTAAAATGGTTAGTTAAGGAATCTGAGGCTGAAATATCCGTGCGTATCTGAATAAATGAATGGTTTTTGTCGGAGCAAAGGGCTGTTTGGTCAGACTGGGAAGCTCCCAGTGAGAAAGTGAACTGACCATGGTGGTGGAAATTATCGTGCTCAGTTTACTTTCTCAGGACAAATACAGATATACTGTTTATTAATATGTATGTGTGTGTGTGAGTGTCTCGTGCACACACGTCTGTATGGCTGAATCCATTATGCATTTACGAGAGATGAATAATGTACAATAAAGAATAGTTTTACAGGACTAGTTACATCTGCTCCATAATTTACTGTGGCCAAAGGTGTTCAGGGAGGCCAGTCACGCTATGGGCAAAGTGTTCCAACTCAAGACTGTTTCGGTTTGTCAGCCAACATCTGATAGTACCACAAAGTTAACTCATGCTGTGGTCGGAAATTATAAAACTCTCTTATGAAAGTGTCCAGTGGAGATGTGCATGATGTTTAAGGAAAGTCAGCAGTACACTCTGTTAAAGATCAGGTTCTTTATAAAGGAATAGAGTTGTGGGGTGCTGGGGCAGTGACTGCATCTCAGGAAATGTCAGTGATTGTGTTCTGGCATAAAAACTATCCACTGTAACTATGCTTTAAAGGATGCACACAACTTCATGATGTGTGTCTCTTCCCATGGATAAAATACACTAATATAAGACAGCCCACACTCTCTGGATATTTTTATTCATCTGCTGGTTAAATTGACCACATCTCTTTTTCTTTCCCATCAAAGTTTGTCTATTTCACTGACATGTTCTTTCTTAATTTTCAACCATACATATGTTTGTACACGCACACCATGCTACACTCCCATCTGTCCACCTGTCCTGAGGGAGGCAGTGGCTTGTTCATCAATCATAGTGAAAATGAGAAACACCGACAAAGATAGATGATTTGTGCATGAATATGTTTGTTTGTAAATGTGTTTGCTTGTTGTCATGTACTTTTCTGTAATTGTACACCTACATGCGTTTATGTAGACCGTCACAGATTGTTATTTGTGCGTGTGTGTGTGTGTGTCTAATGCCACACTCCAGCTTCTCTTACTTTGTCAGCTATCTCCCTCTGTTCACTCCATGGCTCCACCCCCGCTGTTTATGCACTGGGAACAACTGGGGGTTGGGGAGGAAGTGATATCAATAATGCTACAAACCCCCCTGCGGATATGTCCCATACACTCCATTATTGATGAAAACGCGCCCCTCCTTCCAGCGGTGTGATGCAGAAAGGTGTCTGGGTATAAATTCAGGTGGCGAGAACTTTTAGGAGAAGTCAGGAACAATATGTGTTTGTACACGAGTGGAGAGGATGCAATCGTTTGACAGCTGTAAGGAACATTGTAGAGATGCATAAAGAGGGGGGCATGTTGTGTGGAACCGTCTTTTTTCATGCACTCTTGGTTTGTTTATGTGGAGGTTTGATTTGACGTCTACAAATGAAATAAGAGTAGGTATCTAATTCTAATGTATGATTAGAGCCAAAAAGACAATGGAGAGATGTATTTCGTTTACATGTGTCTGCCTCCAGTGGTCGGTACTGTACTTAAGTAGAAATTTGACATACTCATACTTCACTTGAGTATTCCTTCTGTGTTTTACCACTACTTTACTTTAATATCGAATGCGTTACTCAGCTAAATTTAAGTGACAATTAATTTGCTTTTTCCATACAAAAGATTTGAAGTTATTAAAAAAATAACGCTTTGTTATGACTTAACCAATCCAACAGTATATACAAGAAGAGCTGAAACTATGATGACATTTCACAGTTCCAGCTTCTCAAATGTGAGAAATCTCTGCTCCTCCTTCAAATTATTTAATTTATTTATTTATTTTATACTTTATTATGTCAGTCAATGTCAATGAAACATTATACATTTCTTGTTTTTCAACATTTTGCCACAGACTTTTTAACTTTATAACTCTTTTTTTTTCTCATCTTATCCCAACCCAGAACACAGTGCATACAGTACATAAGAGGATGAGCGACAGTATAGTTCTTACTGATCATGATGTGTATCTCCATACACTATATATCTATACTCTCAAATACCCCAAAATTATTTTTTATGTTATTAAATTATTTTAGCTTAAATGTTTTATTAATAATTTTAAGATTTGGACTATTGGCTGGACAAAAACCATCGTTTATTGAATGTTATTCTTTTATGTAAATTCATTGCCTATCTTGTCTTGTACAGTGATTTTGTGAATTAAAAAAAACAAAAAAACACAAAAACAAGTATTCTGAAGGCACATAATTGTGATTGATGATTTTACAAACCATGCAGTCAATCGATTAATTAATAATAATATAAAACATAATTTCTATTGCACCTTTCATACAAGAAATGCAGCTGAAAGAGCTTTATAACAAAGAAATTATGCCACATGAAGAAGAGATAAAATGAACATAAAACATGTTAAATTCATGTAAAATGAGATGGAGAATAAAATCCATAAATAAAAATGTAGTAAAATCTCTGAACACTGTTTGCCTCTGATATACAGTATGTGGGATTTGCTAACTGGTGTTCAGGCGTGTCACATGTTGTGGGAAATCAGGCCCAATAATTCAGTGCTTTTTTATATTGGAAGAACTCAGCTGGGAGCCATGTAAAAAACCACTGGGTGCAGTCTGTCTCGATTACTGGCCAGACACCTCCTCGTGTGCTATCTTGAAGCAATTAGACCACACTTTAACATTCTCAGTCTGAGTCATTGGCTGGCCTCCCTCAACGTTCTTACCGTCATTTTTCCAGTTTGTCTCGACCCTTCTTTTTCCCCCTGATTTCCCTCTTCTTCTATTTCTCACATCTTTCATGCTGAACTCTATTTATCCATTACTTTTGCCTGCTCTCTCACACTCTGCCTCGTTCTCTCCAGAGTCACCTTCACTCCTCCTCCCACCCCCACCCCCCCACCCCCCCACCCCCCCGCTCTCCTCCTCCTACTCTGCTGTGTTTTATGGCTAAAAGCTGTTATTCCGCTCGGCTGCAGCCCGACTCCTCTCTGTAATATTTCATTCATCAGAACAATTAAAGCGGAACATTGGTTTCCAGGGTGATAATTAGGGTTTGATGAGTGAACCTGAACACCACCAGGACAAGACAGCTTGATTACTCTCATTTGCCGGTCTCTGTGCTATTCCAGGGTTATTATCCATTGTCTTGTCAAGCAAATAGAGGAAGAAAACAGCCATGAAATGGAGAGAGGTGAGACCTAGAGAGACAGATAGAGAAGTGTGGAGGTAGAAAGAGTCATGGGAGAGTTTGTTGGAGATGAGTGGCTTGTAATAGGAGCAGGTCTTTCGGATAGCGATACACCACATTAACTCCGTCTCCTGCTGCTTTTCAGTAAAACACCCATGACGTCTCCAACCCAGCACCCTGCACCAGGGAACTTCCTCCAACTTTTAAGCATGCTTCAAATCCCATTCTCAGTTTTTATTCTGTTCATGATTACATTTTTATTTGGAATCACTGCTTTTTTTTATTTTTATTCATGAGACAGGTCACCTCCACCTCCACACTGACTTAGAGACAGGGGAAATACTTATGTAAGGTGTAATACAGTATTCTCGTCTCCAAGAATAAAACGATTCTGAGTTTGCAAAGACAAACTGACAAATTAATAAAATAATAATATTAAAGCATGGAATACTAAAAATTGTTAATTTGAATATACCACCTTGAAGGTTAAATTTAAGAAGGCCATATTTGTGTAATAGTAATGCATGTGTTCTTTACATTAGAAAATTAGCAGCTACACAGTAAAATATATTTTAATGTTCAAATCAATGTAAACTTTGCTTGTTTTTTATTATATTACAGCTGCTGACTGACTCAGACCAAAAGAGTCTTTGTTGCAGCAAATAATTCAAATTCATGAATTAACAGCGTTTGACATTGTCTGATATGCTTCAACATGACTATGTTGTTCTGCACCTCTTCAAAACATTTGTCTTAAATGCAAAGTTGTAAAGGGCAATTTCAGTATGCTGGGACACGGTGACACACATGTGCACCAGGTTGTGAACATGTGTGTTTGTATACGTCTAACCCGAGTTAATTCTCTCCATATATTCCCTCAGAAGTATCAACCAATCGATTAATCTGACATTACCAATTCAAGGTTGTGACCCGCATGGATCAACCAATGAAAGAACTGTTTAATCTTGACCTCCTGAATACCAAGCAGCATTATTCGATTGTCAATATGTGTGTGTTTGAGTTTTGAGGTGGACACCTTATGTGCGTATGTATGCAAACTAAGGTTAACACACAAACCTGCAAGAGGAGGTATGTGAACCCTTTGGAGCGACCTGCTTTTCTGCATTAATTGGTCATAAAATGTGATCTGAGCTTCATCTACATTACAAATGTCGATGACACACAATGTGCTTGACCTAATAACACACAAACAATTCTAATCTTTTATGTCTTTATTCAACACACCCATTAAACATTCACAGTGCTGATGGGAAAAGTAAGTGAACCCTTGGATTTAATAACTGGTCGAAGCTCCTTTGGCAGCAATAAACTCCAACAAGTTTTTCCAGTAGCTGCTGATCAGACCTGCGTAACGTTCAGGAGGAATTTTGGACTTTTATTCCGACAGAACCCCTTTAGCTCAGCTTCTTAGGATGTCTGGTGTGAGTGGCTCTCTTGTGGTCTTTCCTCAGCATCTCAATAGGATTAACGTCAGGGCTCTGACCAACAGGTGGATTTTCTTTGTTTGAAGTCATTCTGTAGTAGATTTACTTTGATGTTTGTCTTGCTGCATCACCGGACTTCCCTGACATTCTCCTGTAAGATACTTTGACAAACTTTGGCAGAGCAGCAGCTTCCTCCGTGGTGTCCTGCCATGGACGCAGAGCTCTATTATGCAACCACGGACCATGATTTGCGTATAGTAGACCCATGAACAGAGATGTCAATCAGCTCCAATGATTATTCTAAGCCTTTAGCCGTTACTCTGAGGTTGGTCATTCTGCATCGGGGTTTTTCTGACTGTGAGGTGATGAGTATCTAAACTCGTTGAGATGACTCTAAGTTTTCTGAGATCATGTGAACAGCAAACCCAAAATGAATTGTTGATTTTATTTTAAAGGTCGGAGTGTCTCTAAACTTGTTTAATTGGTTGCACTCCAGATTTACTAACTCCTGGCTCCAATTAGCTTTTGTTGATGTCATTAGACGAGGGGGTTCACATACTTTTTCCAGCCTACACTGTGAATGTTGAATGATGTTTTCAATATGGACCAGAACAATACAATGATTCGTGTGTTATTAGTTAAAATAAATAGATTGTGTTTGTTCATGACTGTCACTTAGATGAAGATCTGACCATAATCTAAGAAAAATATATACAAAAATGCAGATAATTCCAAAGGGATCACTTACTTCTTCTTGCTCAATATATCTGTGTGTGTGTCTGTGTGTGTCTGTGTGTGCGTGCGTGCGTGCGTGCGTGCGTGCGTGCGTGCGTGCATGTGTGTGTGTGTGTGTACCTATAATGGTAAATTAAGGAGTCTGTGGTGGGAGTGAACCAAATGCTTGAGATGTTTGCATTAGCCCGACAGGTAAGCAGCTGTCTGCCTTTTCTTTACTTTTTTTATCTGGATGTAAATGTTGTGACCTTCTGGAGAAGCTGTTCCTCACAGCATGCAGCACTAGAATAATAGCTGCGTTTGAAGCTAGAGCTGACCTCTCCGTGTGCACACAAAACAGCTTGCCCACCAAGTGGAAGTAAATTACTTGCAGTCCTTCCCTCTTTTTTTTTTTTTTTTTTTTTTTTTTTTAGGGCAGCCTGAGTGACATTTCATGGGGCCGCGGCACTTACATCTCAATAGTAATCACTTCAAACTTGTGACGCGCCATTTGCTTAACGATTAAGCACAGAGAGGAGGCTGAAAGAATTTTTCTGCTAATTCGATGCTTTAATGAGCCTGGTAATTAGAGCTAAATGTTAATGAACAGTAGGTACTACAATTCAATGCCCGGGCAGAGGTTTCCAGCTAAATCCAATGGGATAGGATATCTGTGAACAGCTATGGTGGTCAAAAGCAACACGAAATCCAGCAACAACATGCAGTGACTGCACCAGAAATAACTAGAATGCCACCAAAGGCCTCTTCTAAAATAGAGAAGAGTGATGGCAAAGGTACATTTTCTGTAAACATGCACATGCAGAGTTATAAATCTCTTTAAATTGCTCTACCCAAATAACTTTAACAAAATTTTTATTTATTTTTTTTAAATCTAATAATATTCAAATCAGTCTTTGAATTTAATTTTATTACAAAATCTGACTGTGAAGGAACAAGAAAGGAATAAAATAGTGGGGGAAAAAATGGCAGAAAAAAAAGAGACAAATAGAGGGGAGGAAAAACTGGGAGATGGCGGGGAAAGAGGAAAGAAGCTGATGTGGAGTGAGGCTGCAGCCTCTCTGTGTGTATGTGGGAGCGAGAGAGAAGGAGAGAGGAAGTGGTGTTCCCCCTGCAGCAGTCTGTCGGCTCGGCGTTCACGGTGGCTGAGCAGACTGGAAGGCACAGCCGGTCCGCAGGGAGCACTTGGCACGCCATCAGCTCTGCACCGGGCACACTCGCCGCCCAGCCAGCACAGCCCAAACACACAAGCATCGGCGATCAAAACAACGCCAAACAAACACACACCAAACACACTGACAACATGTGGGGGGGGGGGGTGGAAGGGGAGGATGGGGCCACAGACACAGCAGAGCTGTGGTGTGCTGTGTCTGCTGCCGGTGCCTCATCCCGCTCTGCCATATTTACTGGCAGAGGCGAAAGGATTACTGAACTGTACAGCTGACATTGTACTCAGATTAAAAGTGCATTAAACCACAACTACTAATTATACCAAGTGTGCAATATATACTGTAGTAATTTACAATTACATGCTTTAAAACATGCAGTTATATGTATGAAGCAAGGAGAGCCCTGTATTGGTTGGAAATAATATCCGTGATCCTATAACAGCAAGCATCTGTTTGGTGATGTTGCATAAGATTTCAAAGAACATAAAAATAATTGAAAATACTAATGTTTAATGAAAATAAAATCATAAATGAAACCATAGTCCAGACTACTTTAAAGATTTAAACAATTCAATATTATTTCAACCTAAATCCTGCAAAAAAAGTTATTTATTGCAGGTTTAGTGATTAGATTGCACATTCACCTAATGAATGTCAAATCAACTTATGTTTTATTTATACAATCTATAAGAATTTAGATGCCTAAAATTCTTATTTAGTATCAGTTTAAAATATATTCATTAGTTAAAATATGTAACTGAGTAACCTGCCTTACACCTCTAATATTATATCACATCATATTTTACATCATATGCTTATTATTAAAATTATGGTTATACAACTAAAAATATTTTGGGTTTTAAACCACATTTTCAATCAGCCAATGATTGATTCTGCAAAACCCTACACTATGTTCAATCTCCAAAGTTTTTATGCTTTCTCGTGCATGGCAGCTATGGAATGGTTAAGATTAGAGAAAGATCAACATGGCCAGGTTTAGGAAACTAAAGCATTTGGTTGAGGTTAGGAAATCACGCAACCTTACATTCCACCTTCTTTACACTGCATTAGAAATAAACCATGAGGAGCAGAATCATTCAATATGGACATCATTGCTTAGGGATACGTGGCTGAATTCCTTTAAATATTTATTTGCAGGCTCCTCTAGAGATAATACACATGCAGTATATACCACCTCCAATTCCATATTTCTGAACATTACATCAGTTTCACATCCTGGGGAAGTGATATCCAGTGGTGAAATCTTCTTCTTCCTGGCCCCTCATGAAGGAGAGCCACCATTTTCCCCCTCTTTTTACTCAGTGCCAGTTGTCTATGTGCCAGTAAAGCAAAATAAAAAGAGACATAAATGGCAGCACCATCTGGAGTCTACCCTGCTGAAGAGTGAACAGAGAGGTGGAGGGGGTTGATTTCCAGTTGATTTCAATCAGCTCCTTTACAGCACAGGAGCCACTTTATCAGCAGCCCCCAGGCAGCAGCTCTTAGGATGCCTAAATATGCCAACACAGGTGCCAATGGGAACCAAGTCCCAGGTTTCAGGTTCCCTCTGGACTGTGCTGATGATGGACAAAGCAGGGCTATTTATTGCCAATGTTCCCTTGGGTTTTTAAAACTGTAAAGAGCAGTTATTTCAAGGTTCAATTTGCAGCCTGGAGGGTGAGACAGAAACACCTCAGCTGGGGACGAGAACGACTAGAGTGGAGAGAGAAGTGTTGATTTAACGCAAGAAGCATTTTGGGTTTTTAATTAGAAACTTGGAAAGACTGATCCGTCACACCACTAGTTGTTTCTTTCTGAGTAACATTCACAGTTCAGTCTCCTAAAGGCGACACTCACACTACAAACCTTAATGCTCAATTTTAGTTTGAAGATCTGAATTTCTCTCAGACCATACACAGGATATTGTGTTTTGCAAAGCAAATTAACATAGAGCAGTGGTTCTCAACCTTTTTCAACTCACGGCCCACTTGAAAATCTCAGAAATGTTAGCAGCCCACATCCGACCCCATAACAACATGGAGTTCAAATAATTTGTTCTCTGAGCAAATTCTCTCTTTTTATTTTAATGATAATGGTTGAAAATTCAGGATTGAACTGAAAGCAGTGGAGGCTTTTTTGTTTGGTTGGGTTTTGTCTGACTCTCTTTCCTTTTAATTCTTCCTGTTGATAACCAGCCATCTGTTTTTGCCAAGGATATAATCTTTAAGCACACTGTCACACACAGATAGAAAACTAGTACACAATGTGGTCCTGCCGACAACATAAACATTTTTTAAACATTTTTTAATGTTTGTGTGTGTGTGTGTGTGTGTGTGTGTGTGTGTGTGTGTGTGTGTGTGTGTTTGCATATTTATATGCATATATTTTTATTTTTATATATTTTTTTCTCCATGATTTAATTTTTTCATCAAAACTTTACTGTTTTGCAAATGCTTTGTCAGCCCACTTTCAATGCCTTTGTGTCCCACCAGTTGTGTAATCGTTCCTCTATTTATAATGGCTGTGAAATGATCCCGTCCTCCTGCGACTGCACAGTAAAAGATGGGACCAAAATCTAAAATCCTAATTTTTAGAGCCACATATTAGCTCTGGCTGAACTTTAGCAGACATTTTAACATGGAACAAAGACATGCAGATTTTGTCTGTTTGCCTGTCTTTTACTGTGTAGTCCCTTTACAGAGCCATCACTTCGTGGCCAGTATGGAAAGCAGCTGAGTTATGTTTCCTGTTAGTTACTAAAACTCACTGTGTGTCCCCCTTGTTATAAATTCAATGTTATTTACATCCAAAAAAAAATGGGTAAATGACAGAGCCCCAGGTCCATTTTTTTGGACCTATAATACTGTATGTGAGAGTAGTAAAAGTAACACCAACAGTTTAAAAAATTTCCTTATTAGACTCTCAGTGTTCCTCAAAAGTTTTTATACCACAGGTCGTCAAAGCTCCCACCAACTCTCGCCATAAAGACTCCAGTACCAGTCAACCATGATATACTAATTAATTAGCAACTTCCTATTTAATCTAATTAAACAGGTTGTCAGCACAGGAGTCCAGCCTTGAGACTTTCATCACTCACCTTTTCTTGGATCCAACCCCACGCAGTTTGACTTGTATATAATTAGACAGGTGTAGCCATTTTGATTGCTTTTTCCTCACATTAATTAGCTGTGGATAATTAGTTAAGACGAACACTAATCTGGGTACTACAGCTCTTTATCCTCCAGAGCTGAGGGAAGTCACGTAGCCTAGTTGTGTGAAAAGTTCAAATGCTAGAGGTTCTCCTTTTTCACAGGAGTCAGCAGAACGGCCTTAATGCAATTTAAAATGTCGATCTAAACAATTTGTCTCACAAATAAATTAATTATAGATTTGCGTGTTTGAAATGTTATTAAATATTATTTATTACCATACATTCACCGTGGTGACAATTACGTAAAATAAAAAACACGTGCAATATTTTTCTTCTCTCTCAGAAAAGGTTCAAATATGAACACTGCAGCTCTGACATAGAAATCCAACAGCTTTAATGCATTATGCCTCAAGTATGTAATTGAAAGAATGGGAACATAATGAGGGTTTCCCATGGGAGATGAGCTGACTCAGGTGGCAATGAGACCACAACAAATCACATTTAACTTTCAGTTTTCAACCCAACCAATTGATTTTGCTGCAGATATTAAAAGTGTTACATAAAAGGCTCAAGACTAAAAGGCACCACATAAACAGGCAGTTGCCCAATACAGAGAGTCAGACAAGCAGCATAAGTGATGATCATGGTCATTAATAAATAAACTTCTCTACCTGCCCTGGATTATAAAAGAAGGGAAGATGGGAGGGAGGTAAATTTAGGAGGGCAGTATGGAGAGTATTGAGGGAATGCCAATGAGTAGAGAGAGGAAAAGGCAAAAGATGGATATACAGAGGAGTTTAATAGGTATAGAAAATATGAGGTAAAGGGATATATGAGGAAAGCGACGATGCAGAGAACAGATCAGGAGGGAGGTTGACTAGAGGACGAGAGGAGAGGAGATGAGCAAAGGCGAGAGTCGTAGAGAAGAAAGGGTGAGAAAAAAGAAGGGGGGAGAGGACGGAGAGGAGAGTGAGTACCTGTGTTCTTGGCAAGTTCACATGCTTCTTCAGCAACTCCATTTTCAAGAAGCCTTTCCAAGTCCATAACAGGTCCTTGGAGTTTACAGTTGCCTACACACCATTAATGACCCAAGATCCACAGCAGCTGTAATGGGCTGATCTACTCCCTCGCTAATAGCTGAACCATAGTCTTAAAGATAAAAAGAACGTGTTTTTCACAGATATTTTGACAGTAATTTATGTGTTCTTAAATGCAGGTTCAGGATGAAGCATCATCAAAAGTAACATCCTGCAACTGATCTCAGCAATGCAAAGTGGCTTCTGTATTAGCACTAATGAATTATATATTCCTTTTTGGTTCTGGACTATTGAAGCAGTGAGGGCTGAATAGAAAAGGCTTTCTTTCCTTCATTAATAAATCACTATCTGAACTTACACACAAGCACACATAGAAGAACTGCACAATAACATAATATGCATTTAAACTGTGCAGTGACAGTACAGTGTGTTTTAGGTAGAATATAAACTATAGAATTAAGCTAAAACACTGATTAGCCAATAGAATATGCAGCAGCTTTTAATGTTTTCTTATATAACTGACAGCAATCTACATAACACACTCAACCAAATATAATTAAGTACATTTTTATTGACATCATACTTTCCAGCCCACATGCTGATGTTGGTGGGGGTTTTTTTGTTTTTTTTGTTTTTTTTGTTTTTTTGTACTTATATTTGCAAATATTTATTACCTTTTTAATCATGGTGAGACTTAAATATATTATACACAGGATTTAGATATCACACACACAAACTGATGGAAATGTCAGTTTGTGTCAGCCTTCAAACCCCACATCAATCAAATGGTATTTTGTTAAAGCTTGGCAGAAAATACCAGCACAGGGGAGGTGAGGATGAAATCAATTCATTGCTGCTCTGTGGAGGCTCTGCAAATTGGACTGTCATTGGTTACCAATACGACATCAGCTTAAATCCCTCTTTCACACCCAGTAGGACCCAGTCTGTCTGCATGGCATACAGCCTGGCCACAGTGCTTGTTGTGTGCAGTGATGGTTAAACAGGAACGTGGAGAGAGGGTTGGAGGAGAGGGAAGGGTTGGCTGACACTCGAAACACATGCGACACTCAGTCTGGCGTACTTGCACCCTCTCTGCTGTGTTGGAATTGGTAAAATGATCCCAGGAGACCCTAGATGCCACCTGTGTGTCACCATCTGCTCTGCCAATCAAAAAGTGTGTTGATTCATCTATAGATATTTCAACAATTGTGCCTCCTTTGGTTTTCCACACTAAAAAAGTTCCTGATCAAGTCTAAACTGTCCACTTCTGACTGTAGTGTAGTGTGGAGGGTCCCATCTCCAGGCCTGCTGTCAGTTATTATGTGGCTATAGTGAGCCATCAGTCAAAATTAACAGCCTCATCGAGCATTCAGGACAGGCATCAATTAAAACCAGTGGAGCTCAATATTGTTTTATGGTATATTTACATTTTAAAGCTTGATTTAATTATCCTTGGAGCAGAGAGCTCCCACAGAGGCCCTCCCTCGCTCAACGCCCACACATCACTTCCTTCCATTAAAATATGGATGGCACATAAAGGACAGACTTAGAAAAGACTACTGTTAGTGCTGAGCTGGCCACAGGAACTAGCTGGTACATGATGGAGAGTTCATGTACAAACAACAAATGGAAAGAAGTCAAAAAAGATATATTCAGTTCTTTTGTTTCAACAACACACAACCATACATCAATGGCCCTACATTATATTGACAACAGTCCTGATGGTTGAGTGGCCTCTTCCATAGAAATAGCATGCTGCTGCATCTGGATTATACTGCACCTGGCCCACAAGTCAACGGATGGAAATGGCATTCTTCTGATCTTGGCTTACTTTTGCTGTAGTTGAAAATTGAGGGATACAGTATAGTGAAGTGAACCAGGTACCATCAGGCTGAAAACTCTGGCTGGATTGATACCAAATGACATTGATAGCATAATATTTTTGGTATCTCACTGTATAATGAAAATGAGATGTAGAACTCGGGTAAAACTAGGTTAGGTTAGGTTGGGTTGGGTTAGGTGTAATATAGGCTGTATAGGGGAAATGACTTCACTGTGGAATTGTGCAGCATTTTATTTGCACATTTGTTCTTACAATTATGAGAATGCTTCATATCATCAAGGTGTGCATATTTCAGATTTGTATTGTGTCATAGCATACTGTTTTTCTACACAGGTATTCATAATCAAATCATATATTCTAATTTACAATTGTATATCTGTAATTGAGTCCACAGTGAGTCTGTTGTTGTAGCTTGTCAAAATTACCTATTTTTACGTGTGGTAGCCTGAGTCCTATGGGGAAATACAGTATATCCTAATTAAGTCATTATTATTATGATATTGTAACCTGTTAGTCTAATTGACTATGACTAGTTATTTGCTGGACATCAAGCTGCTCCAGTTCCTGTTGTTTCTGTAGCTGGTGCTGACAGCATTGCTTAATAAGCTTCCACAGTGCATTGCCACTGGGCAGTAGCTGTCCGTGGTGCTGAAACAGCACTGCTGCATGTTTCCTCAGTGCAGTGATTTTGTTCTGTTGGCTCACAGGATAACTTGTCCGGGTCATTGGATTTTCTATGCTCTTACTTAGAGAACTGGTCTGCCTTTTAAACGCTCACCTCTTGACCGATGTTGTTGTGTTACTGTCCAAAGCCATTCTTTTTGTTTGTAACATTTATATTGCAATGAAACTGTTGTCATAAAATTCAAATAACAATTTCTTATGTAATATTCCCCATTCAAAGCCGGGTGTATGTTTGTGGGGATACTGAAAGTCTGATCAGTTTTACTGGTTAGCGATGCTGGTTTCACTTTGCAGCACACTGATAAAAATAAATAAATCTAAATAATATCCATAACATGCAGCTGTTAAAATATAAAAACTGAAACAGATGACAGGAATAATAAGACTTTTTATTAAATCATCTCACATTAAAGCAGGCTGCGTTGGTGCTGTTCTGTCATAACCAAATCTACCTTTCTCTTAATTGGCATGAAAGGATTTTTATTTAAAGTGTCTATTTCAATTTTCCATCACCACTCCATCATTGCAGTGAATTTCATACCAGAATTTGTAAGAGCACAAATGTTATCAAACAGTAATGTAGCACTGCCTCTGCTAATCACTGCTACAATGATAAAGCAGTGTGGCTTTTCTTCTTTGATACCCATCAGAAGGATATGTGTTATATATTAATATTTACAGTGGCAAGAAAAAGTAAGTCAAGCCTTTGGAAATATCTGCATTTATAAATACATATAAAATAAATTAGTTGTAAAATACTGTTATAAACAAACACAATCTATTTAAACTAATAACTTACATATTATTGTATTGTCTTTGTCCACATTGAATCATTCAACATTCAACAAACATTCAAGTGGAGATGATTTAGTTCTGTGGCTACTTTCCCTGGAGGTTGGCATCCAGCTGAGATGACTCCAAAGGTACAGTGCAGAATGAAGAACCTCAAAGTAACAGCTAAAGGCTTAAAATAATAATTTGAGCTAATTAACATCTCTGTTGCGAATCATGGTGTATGGTATGGCAGGACACCACAGAAGCATCTCTGATGATATCTAAAAATTAAATATTGAAATCATGTTAATAATACATGTATGATAATATCATGTAAATAACTAACATTTACCGTTCGGTGTATCTTTTTGTACGCTTTTGTACAGTAATGTTTACAGACTCTTTCTCCATCTCTGTGGACTTCTAGTTTAAGTGCAGTTCATTTGCCAAAAACGAGACAAAATGCACAATAAACAGGTTTGTTCTAAATCATATAGTGAAAATCTGATGTGGCGATAGAACTACACCAGACATCCTGTGAATATGTCTGAGCTGAAGCGGTTCTTGAAGAAATGAGGAAAATTTCCCTCTGAACATTGTGCAGCTGTGATCAGCAGCTACTGGAAGCATTTATTTGAGGTTATTGCTGTCAAAGGAGGTTCGACCAGTTATTAAATCCAAGGGTTCACTTTCTTTTTCCATCAGCACTGTGAATGTTTAATGGGTGTGCTGAATAACGACACAAAAAATTATAGTTGTTTGTGTGTTATTAGCTCAAACTCATTGTGTCTGTCTATACCTGGGACTTAGATTAAGATTACGACTGCATGTATAATTATTTATCTGTGTCCTGATGAGTTGTGTATCCATGGACTATACAGTATGTGTTTGTGCAGCATATGAATGTAGGCCTATTTATGTGTTTGTGTGCTCACGCTTATTTGTGTGTGTGTGTGTGTGTGTGTGTGTGTGTGTGCTTGCCTGTATATGTGTTAATGTGGGCCGTCAAAGTTTCTCCCCAATGCAGAGCAGTTCAGAAGCAGCATTCAGGGGACCTTTTATATTTGTGTAATAGGTGGCAATTAAGACTTGGAAGTGAAAATATTGTTCTGGCAGGGAAAAGCACAACACTGAGAAAAAGTAAAGGTCTCTCTTTCCTCAAACTGGGATTTGATTTTTGTTTTTAGGGCCATTAAAGCGTCTAAAGCGGTAGGGGGAAGAGCTGGCACGGAGGAGAAGAACTGCAGCAGAGAAAACAAAGAAGGTGCAGGGAGAGAATGACAAAGGAGGGGGATGATATGAAAGAAGAGGCGCTCGATGTGGAGATGGATGGAGAGCATTAAAGGGTCGAGAATCTGGGGGGAAGAAGAAATGGTAGAAAATTGAGAGGAGGTAGATGGACAAAGTGATGGGGAGAGAAGATTAAGAGATGAAAAGCTACAGGACGATTGTGGGTGGTATGGAAGTGGTGAATTGAGGGAAAGCATAGATGGATCTACAGGCAGATGTGTATGTATGGAGGTAAAGGAGAGAGAGAGAAAGGGAGAAAGAGAGAGAGAGGAAGGAGACTGGTGCTGATGGACGAGGGAGGTAGGGTGAGGTAGAGGGGAAACCATGTATTAAGTCAATGGGATAATGATGTGTCAAAGCGTGACCAAGCTGTGAAAATGGGAAAATGTCTTTCATCATCACTAAAGTGTCCTCTCTCTGACCCCTTCAGGTGAAAATTAAAATGGTGGGGACTCGATGGAAAAACAGTTTCAATTTACTTCTAAGTGGAGTAACATTGATTCTGGGTTGAAAGCAGGGCCTGGAGGCTCACAGACACAGGAGGCCAGTCTCCGTTTCTTTCTCCCTCTGATAGAAATACAGATCATCATGGCGTCTCTCTGTGTCTGCATACTGCCTAATTGATTTCCTGTGTTTAATCACAAGGTCCTTAATCATTTAACCTGAACAGCTACCCTGATATCAAGTTTATTACAGCATATTTAGCAGTAAGTCCCACAACTTTGTTTCACGTATCCTCCTTGTGATCAATATTTAAAGTGAAAACATACAAAAATCTGAAGGAAGAAAGCATCATAGAAAAGGCTTGGAAATAAATATTTCTCTTCAACTAATCACCACAGACATTTACACAATCAGGCTTCATTTAGTGCAAAAAATAGCAAATTTTAATGGATGTCGATGAGATGCTAGATGTCATCATTCAAACACCACTCTCGACGAGTATCTCACCTGACTCGATCACTTCTAACTGGACCTTTTGCAGACTAAAATCTCCAAGCTTACGCGGTATGTGCTCGCTTTTGAGGATAACGTACGCCAGCTACGAGGCTCCTGGGAGATTTGGTTTGCTCCCTGAGCCACATAGCGTGTTGTGTGTGCTGTAACCCAGCATGAAGGTTTAGCCTGTAGCGTGACCAAGCAGTGCCTTGAGAGAAAAGGTGAGAAGGTAAAAGAGGAGACAGCCCCGGGGATTCACTCCCACGCACATACACATTCACACACACACATACACACACACAAACACACACAAGCACACACAAACAAACACAAACACATAAAATTGCCTTCACACAACTAAACGCAGTGATCAGCACACTGAATGCATCAACGCCCACAAACACACACACATTCCTGTACTGGCGCCAAAGAGATATCCAAGTACTTCAACAAGTCCTCTGACTTAAAGAAGCGTATAGGTCATCTGTCCCTGTACTCTGTGATACGACCCATGGGAACATTTGAACTAGCGCCTCTACCGGCGGCAGGAGATATGCCACAGATAAACTGTTAAAAATCCATGTTAAAAATTAAATAACTAACCTTTTATGAAGTACAGCACTATGGTAAAGGTTTGGTTTTAGGCACAGATTATGCTGAGGATAAGATCATGGTTTGGATCACAGCACCAGTAAGTACAAACTTTGTCATCATGGTTACAGTAATAAACATAAGGGTGAGATAACTATTGGTTTTGCATTTCAAGATTTCCTGTGTTAAAGTCCAATCTTTTTTTGACCATCCATCTAACCCGACCTCGTTCTATAACAAAGTCACCTGACTTCCTCTTTTGCTCCTGTCATAATTACCACTAGAGGGCTTTGTCACTTGAGCGGTTTTAGGGCCATCTGTCATTTGGGGGTGATTGCTGAAATGACTGGCGCTATTTCACACAACTGCTAGAGGTCGCTTACCAATTAAAGGTAACTATAGGTTGAAAAAAGTTGCTGACACAAACGAACTACTACTACTACTACTACTACTACTACTAAATGATTTTATGGGTGGAGAGTCTTGGGTAAACAAATGAAGACATGTATTTTTGTGGATAAAATATACTCAACGTTTGTTTCTTCTCTGAAATAAAATACGTCAACTTCACCAAGTGGAGCTTTCCTTAATTGTCAGTGAGAAGGACAGATTTGATTTAATATCCTTCCCCATAGGAGTCCTAATTATACTAAGCAATTAAAACAAAGCTCCAGCAAAGTTAAGAAAGCATGGGGTGGTGATTCAGAGTGGAGTTTGAGCAGCTCAGGAGTGTGATTATGTGGGAGTTTGGATTTCAGCAGCTGAAATAGCCTCTGAGTGACTGACATTGAGTAGGAAAACTTACCCCTTCGCCGGTAATATATTATGGAGAATCATTGTCATTCATTAATTTACAAGGCAGTAAATTATTGCTCCTTTTACTGTGTCCCTATTCCAGAGGTTTAAGGATACAGAATTAATTTTCAAACCTAAAAGAGAATTGTAAAAAGTCACACTAACTGCAACCTTTAAAAGATAAAGACCAACAAATTAGCCACATTTTTCCTCTGTTTGTTTGAGAACAAGGCGTTCTATCATCCAACTGGCCTCAGTATGCCGTGTGAATGCACTCACACAGTCACAGCTATGCAACACATATGAATGATTCGAGAGAAAAGGCACTGTGACACATATTGACTCATGCTGGGCTGGAGACAGAATTGATTTCCCAGTCAGAGATCCAAAGACAGAAGCGTACAGCAGGGGAGAGAGAGGGCATATTAACTCACCGGCTGTGCTCCAGGCCGCATTACTAACTCTACAAACTACTTCCTAAAGCAGTCTAAACCTAATGTTTTCTGCAAAATAAAGATTTCAAACATCATAGGAACTGTATAGAAATTTGATTCCAAAGTAAAGTGCATTTGGGTGGAAGATTTGCGGCCAGTTTTGTTTATTGCTGCACTGTCATTTTACAAGCAGGACAAACACCTTGTCCTACTTTATCTCTAGATGTAAAAGCCTTCACCTTTATCTCAGTGCCTATCAGGCAGAGCGGCACACCTGACTTGTGTGCTTGTGCGCACTGATGGCATGTTTGACATACGTTGTGCGGTGCGGTGTTCACCTTGGTCAAGCGCAGCGAGGTTAATGGTGGCCACATCAGCAGTTGACTTAAAAAGCGTTTAGCAGTTATAATTGATGATGCAATTACTGTCTGGATAAAGCTGAAGTCTGTTTCCCCTCCAGCATTATGCCCTAAGAGCCATACATCTTGCTGCAGGCTGGCTTCTCCTCCTCATTCCTCCACTCTGTCAGCTGCTCTACAGGGAAAATCATGTTATCACCACAAAGGTTTTAGTTCAGTTTAGTTGGTGGACATCATGCAGCTATTAAACCAACATTGGCAAAGGACTGAGGGAAGTTAAGCTGACACAAGTGACATTGTTTCCCCATTGAAGTATTTTCAAGCTGATATTATTATTATACTATAATGTAACTAAACCTACCTTTATTATACTCAGATTCCTTTCTACACCCTCTGATATGGCTAGTTACAATATATTTTCTCTCTAATTCTGTGTAACAAAGAGGGACTATTTTTTTCTTTGGTTTAATCTAACCTCACTGAAAACTTCATTATTTCAACCATTTTCAATGATCTAAAAACCTATGTAACAATAAGTTCAAAATAATCAATTTAAAGCTTAATCTATGCTAAACACAATGCAATGGCAAGTCATACTTCCTCAGTGACTGGACATTTGGAGAACAAATTGAGATTAAAATAGTTTTAACAGGCCAAAAGATTTAAGAAACCATGAATTAAATACTTTTCAATGCCAACTGATGTGGACAGAATATTCAGTCCACATCAGAGGTGGGTTATAGTGATGGGCAAGCGCCTGACTTTATTATTCCAGTCACAAGAGAATAATTACCCGACTGTTCTGGTTCAACCTCCAGGTGAACTAGTCCAATGATGGGTCAAGGCAAAACTCAGTCAAGTCACCGGGTGTGTTGATTTGGGTTTGGATAGCCCACCCTTCACCTAATTAGAGCTTTGTGAAACCTCCTGGGTGGCTGCTGGTGGTAACCTGCAATATAAACACAACCTGTCCGAGTGAGGAGTGTGTGTGAGTGGCACTGAGTTCATTTCACACAGCAGGTGGGGGCTTTTACTGTTATTACCTGAGGGCTGTTATGCAGACAGATGCCTTCTCAGCAGGAGGCATTCAAGTGAGCAACACACACTTATATATGCCACCCACACCCACCTAGCTTCATTTGTATCTACTCAAAAACACATGCACTACCGATATTAGTTTGCTAATACTGAACTCAATGGGTAAACATTTTAACTGCAAAAAAAAAAAAACAATAACGCTTAATTGTCAAAAAGGAGCAGAAACTCATAGAAATCTTAATAATTTCAAAGTAAAATGTTCATCTGAACAATGAGTAGCCATCTGAGGAGGAAGTTGTGACTCCTCCCCTGTTGGGGAAGTGAGGCACATATTATTCCCTTGCCAACAGCTGTCTCCAGCGTTGGAAAGCAACGTCATTGTTAACTCTTGTCTCTACCACGTCTTTTCTTCTACTGAAGTTAGCATGCTAACCTGCTAGCCCCAGCCCATCTCATCACTTTCCAATAGCAACTCACTGTATCTTCTGATCTTCCCTGAAGACAGCACTGCTCAGAGGGTGTATTATCACCTCTTGTCATGTAAGCGTAATGATGGCTGAAGTTCTCATCAAGCGACAACTAGCCGACCACTCCCTCCTCGCAAGGAACCACGTTCGGCAGCAGAGAAAAGAGAAATAATGTTTTAAGCTTGGTCTCTGGGAAAATATGCTTGGTATATTTAAGGCCTTAAGTATTTGCTGACCCCTCTAACCAGTCTTGGTAATGCTTCCAGTGTGAGATCGATGCGAGACATAAAGTTTTACACTGCAAGGATAGTCTAGATAAATTTGTAGGTAGCAAAGTTTTTCTGTTTTTTCACTTTTTTGCAGTTCAGTCGAATTGTTATGATTCTGGCCATTACTGATACTGGTGATAACATTGTCCTCAAGCTTTCTTGCAGAGATACAGAGTATAAGCAAGATCAGTTAATGCATTACTTTTCTGCACATTACAGGATAACTTCTCAAATAGCTACTTGCCATCCCTAAAGTGTAACTGTGACATACAGCATACCGCATTGCTGCTGATGGCACATTTCCCTCACTTGGCATCTTCCCTCAGGTCATTAAATCTCTGTAGGCCCGGCTTTAGCAGAAAATCTGAAAAACAAATCAGAAAACATAAAGATGGGTGATAATTATTGGAATACATTTTCTCCTTGTTACACTGACTATTTGTCAGGCTGTTCAAGTGGAACATAGTTGTCACAGTGTTATTACTGGTTTACTTGACAGTTTCTCTGTGACTCCATGTTCATCAGACACATTGTAGGTGGTTGCACACAAAGAGACAGAGGTTTGTGGCTTACCAGTTTACTAATTGGTAAGTATGTCAACCTGTGCTGCAGTGTCTTTGACCTTGTCTTTGTTTTGCAATTTTTTATGTAGAGAGTGCCACCATTATGCCATGGTCTTCAACAGAAGCTTTTCCTGTTCTGCAGAGCAAAACAATATTGCTAAATGTGTTTATATGAGAACAATAATAAAGCACTAAACTGGATTCTGAAAGAAGGGTGAGAAAAACAGGCCGATCCGATTCCTCACTGCCTGCTTTACTATGTTTGCGTGTATTTTACCAGTGATGACCATAAAAAAACTACACAAGCTGAAAATTATTGGATGCAGCACAGCTCTACATTATCAAACAAAACACTAAATAGAACTCCTAGGACAGTGCACTGTATTACTTCTGTAAAGATAAATGACATCACTTTAGCTGTTCACTGTCACATCCCTCTCTAATATATAACATGAAACAGATAAGCTACACACTATGGTTTCATATAGTTTCGTATAGTTAAGTCAGTATAGCATAATATTGTATAGTATTGTATAGTATAATGTATTATAATATAATAGAGTATAGTATAGTATAGTGTATTATAATATAGTATAGTATAGTATTGTATAATATAATATAATGTATTATAATATAATAGAGTAGACTATAATATGGTATGGTATAGTATAGTATAGTGTATTATAGTATAGTATTGTATAGTATAGTGTATTATAGTATAGTATTGTATAGTATAGTGTATTATAATATAGTATAGTATAGTACAGTGCTCCTGTGTAAAACAATAATGTATTTTTGCCCTCTAGATATCTAATTTATAAAATATATGTTTGAGTTTTTGGAGCCTTATTTTGAAAAACAATGTAGAGTTATATCCTGTTTTAACACCAGAGTCACTGCACTGTATGTTTCATTGTTAGCTGTTAATTGTCTGTTTGTCGAGCTGTGAAGTCACACATGAGCTGACAATGATGATGTCCTCACTGCATTTGGATGTGTGTGTGTTAGATGGTGCAGGATGTTGGATTTGTGTGTGAAAATAGTGTTGAGGTCGTGGTTTTGTGGTCTTAAATCTTAATTACATGATAAACTGCAGCAATTCAGTTCTTTCCCCCAAAACATTTACAGAGCAGTTGGCTGTATGTCCCTATAGTGAGACGTCCTGCTGCTTCATGCATCTCAGTTGTAGTGCATCTGAATACGTTATAAGACACTTTTCTCCAAATGGAGTTGAACTGAGGCCAAAGTAAATGTTATGGAACAAAGCTCACTCCATTATAATTTCTTTCTGTGCTTAGTGATCTCAGATGTTTCTTGCCCAATGAACTTTCCTTTACTTGCAAAATGTGTTTGGAGGGTAGTGAGCTGCTGCCTGTTAGGTACTCATGCAGCCCAGTCTCCATAGGAATGGCATCCATATTGCCAATATGGGAAGCAGTGGTCCCTTTATTTAACAAGATATAAACTAGGATGTGCTTGTACCACATTAGGCTATCAGCCTTTTTATTGGCTAATAATTTTCCCAAGTTTTTAGTTGTGTAACTTTACCATAACTTAACAATTTAAGTTAACTTATAACCATAATTTATTTGACCAAACCTTAACCATGCCATTAGATATAAAAGGACAACACACGCAAGTGTTTTCTGATCCAACACCCCTATCAGCAGGACAACATCCTTCATCTATGCCTTCAGGTTTATGATGTCACAATGCTATGGTTAAAGGTCTCATATTGTAGAAAGTGAGATTTCTATGTTCGATTTAAGGCAGGTCTAGGTCAATCCTTAGAAAAATCTGTTATTGCAGCTGTGTGTGTGAACTGCAAACTTGCTGTACTCACAGCTGAGGTAGAATATCCACCGCCTGGAGTCAGAGCTCTGAAAATAGGATAAGCTGCTTGATGGCTTTGTCTCCATAGCAAAGCATATTTCCGTATTAATTTCCCCACATACGCCACTGTCACGCCGCCACCAGTCTCTCGTTTGCAGTCCCAATCATTCCCATTCAAAACTCCACATGGTCTGGCCGTGGCAGGCACACAGCGCTGTACTGGCAGGCTCCGCCTTTCCTGCATTGGACCTGGATGCCGCAACACTGCAGATGATAACCTCCGCCAGATGATCCAGGGGTTTGCACAGGAACCAGGCCCATGGCTCTCGGGGAATAGCTCTAGTGAGTTTTAGCAAGTTACCGTAATAGTACAGTCACAAAGGAAAAAAGTCAAAAGACAGGCTCTGAGTGTCTCTTCTGATTGGCTGACTGATCGATTCTTGCCAGAGCTCCAGAGAGAAACATGAGGGAAGAGATGGAAAACTCAGGAAAAGTTGAAAATATGGGACCTTTTATATTTGGGCACAAAAAAAACTCCTTTAGGTCTCTGGAAAGATTTTGGGTTAGTATGTAGTTAAGATTAGGGGAAAATTGACTGTTTCTTGTGTTATGGTCCAATTTCCAATTCCAATTTCCTCCTCCCTGTGTGGTTGTCTCTCTATAACAGTCTCACCTGACCTTCTCCTTTGCTCCTGTCATAATTACATGATTTTGTTTCCTGCTACAGAATTTCTCCTGTCATAATTACGGTAGCAAAGGAGGAGGGCTTTGTCACTTGAACATAAACATATGTCATTTTGGGGCATAAGGCAACTTTTTCTTATGTTAGAAAATCTGATCCTGTCTGATATGTAGTATTGCCTCCAATGGACTACTCAGTTTAACTTCGACAATGCTAGTATTCACAGGTGACGATGTGATGTGTTCAAGTGATGGGGAGTGTTTTTTCTGTTCACACAAATCTAAACACTGGCCTTTGTAACAGATCCAATATCCTAACTCTTTCCCAGAACCAAAAACTCAGCATGATAGCTCATGGTATGAACCAAAGGACTAAAAATAGAGGAGGTTATCTAAACAAAACAGACACTGACAACTGAACAGTACCCTCCAGCAATGACATTCTCAACATTTTCCGTAAAGGCACAAATGGTAAATGAATTGCATGACATGAACAATAATGTGCCCTCCCTTACATGTCAGGAGGTCAAACCTGCTGCATAAGTTATGATGGATTCCCAATTCCCATGAGGAGACATAATCAAGACAAAGCAACTAAATCGTTGCATCAAAATCCCCCCCCCCCCTTTTCTGCACCTCTCTCCTTGACTCTTTTCTTCTTTCATCGCTCTCTCATTACTCGCATAATTCTGTTACCTAGCACCAAGATGAGACATCAATTCCTCTGCCACTGATAATTGCAAATTAGCTTTGAGTTAGCTCTTGAGGAGATGGGAGGAGACAGGAGTGGGAGGCGGAGAAGAGATAAGCTAATGAGTATGTATGAATTAGCCCTCACTCGCAGTGGGAGAGAAACAATGCTGAGAAATCTGAGACACTTTCGGTGACAAATTGGGCTGTTTTAATGTCATAAGGGACAATTTGCATCAGAGCAGTATGCTGCGTTAGCTTCGTTCCAGTGTGGTTGGGGTCTTGCAGAGCATGTTCCAGCAAGGGAGAAATTAACATGCCACTGAGCTTCAAACTGGCTTTTAAGGTCAGTTGACTGAAAAATAATGAGCAATAAGCTAAATATCGGGGAACTTACAACAGAGATATTATTGTTTTAAAAAATAAAAGCCAGACTCTAATCTTTTTCTATAGCTTTTTTTTTTTTTTTTTTTTAAATCAGTAGCTCTCTTTTGAAATCAGACTTTTTTCAGATTTGCATTCTGTTAATTCCATATTAAAGTGAAAATCTCATGGATGTGTTAAAACAAACTGATCCTTTATCAAAGCTCTCTCTGCATGTTTTGTCAAACACTGCTTCCCTTTGATATTTGAGCATTTTCCCTCATTCTCTTCCACAAAGGCCAGACAGGGACAGATTAAATTTCAAGCATAAATAAATATTGTGAAAAGGTCACCTTTCCATCTGTTATTTGTGCAACCTCTAAAAGTAATTACATACAGAATGGTGTCGGCAAAGCTGTTTGTGTGCTTTCGTTTTCTAAACAGCATATCTCCCAGAGCTCATTTCATATACACCTGAGGACTGTGCAATGGTAAACAGGTGAAGTAAACAAGAGTAAATAAATACTAAATCTGATTACTTTCATAGGCCTACAGGATCATTTTAAGGTATTAATTACAGTATGCATCAGTCTGCCACAGTTTAGCTGACTTTGTAAATGCTTTGAACAATATGAGGTGAGTTTTTGGTGGATATATTCTGCTTTCCTTCTCTGTGCCATGTCACTAATAGAGAGACATTTTTCTTTTCTTTTTCTTAGATCCCGTTGTAAATATCAAAGTGGCCCTTTACAGTAAAAAAGAAAACACTATATAAACATGTGAAGCTTTTAACACCAAAGGCACCATATCTAAAAACATGTGTTGTCACTGTGCTGTGGATTTTAGACCTCATGAACTCATAGGCGATAATGCATGCATTATAAATGACATAATAGGCCGCGTCTTCCCTGCAGCACAGGATCGCGTGCTTGCCTCCTTTTAGAAGAAGCAACAGAAAGAGGTCAAACGTGACATCAGGAGAAGGCAAGTGATGGCACTGAGGCACCACAATGCACTTTAAAAGAGAGAGAGAACTTTCTCCCGGGACTGATTTTAAAGGCCAGGTGGCTCTCTGTGTTGTCTATCTTTAGCTTGAGGTTATATTTGGTGTTCTGACCAAGACTTTTTTTTTTTCTTCTTTTCTTTTTTCAAAAATTGTATTTTGTAAATGTTCTGAATACAAAGCAGTAGTGTGTCATGAGCAGTAGCAGCAGATGATCTTCTAATCTGGCATTAAAGTTGAACCCCATAGCTTTGTCTTTGGTGGTGGTTGGTTTTGTTTTAATTTTCCTTAATTGATCAATATATATTTTCAAGTGGTTCTTTGGTCGGTTCAGCTGGTTTTCTTTGCCACTTCAACGGTAAATCCGCTACAGGTGATAGCTTAAGATGCTTACAACAAGATCATTTGAATGCCCCAAATGATGTCTACAGTATTCTCGGGTACCTGTTACATTTCATATTCATCTGTGAATTTAAAAGCTGTTCAGATGAGTAAAGCCACTGAGGAATCGAGTGCGTGAATGTGTGTGAGTGGAGCGGCAGAAATTTCTGCTGCTCACTCAAAGAATTTTGTTTATCTCTGCACTCTCAGCCGCTTCGGGCATTCTGTTTGCTGCCTCCCAATAGGTCTCCGCTCGCACTCCGACTGACTCCATGACAAATGCGGAGAACGCTGCCTCTTAACCGCATTATACAAGGCAAGACAAAATTTAGAGATGGCAAGAAAGCGTCATGGAAAGATGCAAACAGAGGTGCACAGATGCAGGTTTGCCCTCGGCTGCACAAACTGAAGTGAAGACATGTTTGCTCGAGTTGAAAATATTTCAACTTCAGCAAATAGTTTTATGAATCTGTAGCTGCAGCTGCAGGGGGGGGCAGGTTGCTAAATACAGCTCACTCATTGGATGTCGGACCAAGAGGAATCACCAATAAGTCACCCCACATTTGAGACACAATCGCACTTCCGTCCCTCTCTGCGCTGCCTACATATCCAGCTGAGAAGCCTCGCACATATTTAATCACACAGCACATCAGCCAGAAAAATCCCTTCTGAACAGGGCTCATGACTTTTATTGGTCTCCAACTGTAATCAAGACATGAAAATCTGACAGATCTCTGCCACTGCTTTTAGAAGCCTGTAACTGACAGAAATAATTTCCATTGGGGAGAAAGTTAAGGCACCTAGTCAGATTTAGATAAAGATAAAGTCAATGTGGACGGTGGATGTACAGGAGACAGAGCGAAGGTCTTATTATAATTTGATCCCACTGGCAAGGAGACACTGAAATTTCCCGGGGAACACCACTGACTCTCTTGCTGTTGCCGATTGCTACTGGACCAAGCAGGTCTTAGCTCAGTTCTTTCGTATGAATTAACCAATTAAAACTGGAGGTAGCCTGTGAGGCCTTCATATAAACAGAGCAGACCTTAGCTACGTAGCCAGCTAGTTAACTGATTATATGGGTAGACCTATGGTGTTGCGCTGTCATTCTAAACTTTGTCTCTCTACCTCGGTGTGTTCAGTTTCATAAAATCTTTTTTTGCATGTATGTCGGCTGAGCAGCTGTAGTCGAAATGAAATACAATTTTGGAGCCTGGATCCAGTTCTCATACACCTATAGAATTCTGTATAAGATCTTTTCTCTTTAACAATTCATGTGTTCCTGCTTGCATCCATAGGCCTGTATGGCATCATCTATTCAATTTGATTTACTTTAAGTTTTCTGCTTGTTAAAGCTGGCTTATCTGTGTAATACTATTTGTTATGATAAGGTGAATTCACTGCCTTGTTCCTGCTTTGTTCTTTCCGTTTTTGAGTTTTATCGTTTCCGGACTAATAATTCTATGATCATCTATCTCCAGAGTTTAATTAATTTAAGATCTTCTCTTATTGTTAAAGCACATGGTCTTTGTGATTGACACTACAAGGTCTTGGAGTGATCAGATGAAATTGTGTGAATTGTGTTTTAACTTTAGCTGTTAGCATGTTATTTTGCAGCAGACTGCTGGCATTGGACCAATAAAGTACTAGCCATACTATACGAAGATGAAGGAAGCTTTCAGTAATGGATGTGTGGAACCGGGCCAAGATTTCTTCAGCGTTACGCTCATTATGGGCTCATTTTGTTGGCAGCACTAATGAGGTGGCCTTGTCCACAGTTACACAATTATTTGCATACAAGAACCGGGAGTTCTTCTAAAATGAAAGCAACTAATAAAGTGGTGTAGCATCCCCCTAAAACACAAATAAAACCTCAATACTAATTTTGCAGGACTACAAGTCTCATGTCACTGAGATGGTCGAAAGCAATTCGGAAATGTGCACACTGTTTGCTTACTTTGAAAAGGTACATGAAACCTCCTCTATGGGGTTGTGTACTGGTGTTTTGACACTTTAGGACTGCAGTTTTAAAACCTGAGCTATCTGTGCCAAGGTCTTATGTGAAGCAGCTTGTCGTAAACTCTTTGTTGGCCTCACAACCCAGGAACCATGAGGCTAATAACATCACTGTTTGTGAAAATTTACTGTGTTTCTACTCGGCGGAGTCGGATCCCTCATTGATCAGAGTAAATCAACTCCCACCAAACCGTAAAACATCATCTCAGAGTGATACCACTAATGATCTGCCCCAGCAGACTACACCCGCTGTCTGAGGGGCTGCTGCTGTATCAAAGCCATGCTGTCTGTCTCCTCTCCCCCTGTGGCCTCCTCACACTTCATCTAATAATGGGAATTTATTGCAGGTCTCTTTTTTTTTTCCTTCTTGCTTGCTTGGTGAGATAAACAGGCGATTGATGAATCAGGCGTAATGCACAGGCTTACGGGCACAGACAGCACGCAGCCCACAGTAAATATGTGCAGACAGGATCGGATTTCGGCATCAGCAGTGAGGAGATGCATTTATTTGCCTCTCACCCAGACTCATAACAGCACTGAGCCTCAATTACCACGTCTGAGAGGTGCAGATAATACATGCAAACGGCACCACTCCCAACCATTACCAGCACATAAATACAGTTTGCTTTTCACACTGTCTGTCTGGACTGCACTTCATTGAACAATGTTTGTAACATTTAGAGTGGAGTTATTATCTTTTGAATGATGTGTGTGAGTGTGTGTGGTTGTTGAGTGTGTTTGAACATGTGTATTTAGATGTGCCAAGCTACCCAGCAAATGCACAGTGGAATAACAAGATGGTCTCATGCCCTGATCAAGATCACATCATTTTGTAATGGGTCTATACTACAGGCAACAGTCCATCTGTAATAGAGTTGCATGCTTCAACTGTACTTTTTCATGTCACGTTTCCTTTTTTACTTATGGAGCATTAGTAATTTATGAAGGCTAATAAGCTGCAGGCCAGTATGTCACCTGAAAAGCAGGAGAAATAAAAATTTAAAAAATGCAATTTTTTCTTTTTTTTCTTTTTTTCTTTTTGTTTTTTACATTTTAGCCTTGGGACTCTTGCACTGTGTCCCCCAACTGCACACTAATTCTACCTGGCTTCCAGTGCAGGCAGTGTTCACAGTGGATAAGTGATTACAGACACTTGAAATTAGGCAGAAACAGGCAGGTCTACTGTGTATCAAAGAAGCTTGAAAATTGAAGTATTTGGCCCATGCATTGAACCAAGCTTGTGTAACTAGAACATAGAAAGGAAAATGTTTCATTATCACATACCATCATTTTAATGGTCAGCATTCAGTATCTTGACTTGTAATTTGTGTATGAAGACTCGATTTGACTTGGACTTTACCTTAAACACAATATGTCGTTGTGTTTTGTGAAATGTTGTTGTGGGGCCGCTGTAACGATGACTTGAGAATAAGTTGAGACTTGTGACTTGTTCTCAGACTGTCTTGAACGATTTGACACTTGACTTGAGACTTACTCTGTCTCTCTCCGTCGCTTTGGATTTGCCCCAAAAGACTTAAAAATGAATTCTTATAAAACATTATAACATCACATTGCAGCACCTTTGAGCCTCTTCATCGTCTCTGAGTTTTTATTCCTTGGAAGCGCACGGTCTCTCGTTGTTGAGCACTAGGAGAAGGCCCTGCTAAGCCAGCAGCTTAGCCGCAGTGCAGTGCTTGCAGCCTGGGTAAGCTGTCATCCCCCTCCCCTCTCCTCTGCCCACTGGATGTCAGCCCTGAATTGTGTTTTGATGTTTCTTCAGACCTACAATTGAGCTCCATTCTCAGCAGCCAAAACAGACATTTGTCAATTCATATGCATCAGGGCACTTTTTTTTACCCTCTCCCTCCCTCTCCTCCGCCGCCGCTTTCTCTCTCAGCTGTGTCTTCCCTAGTTTTAACTCTACCACTGCACTCAGTAACATCAATCCAGCACGAGGATATGAGTGGCCACGAGCCCCCCTGCTGCGAGTGGTGTCACATGTGATTACCATTATTTATAAAGCTCACTCAGGCTCGGTTGCGTAGTCGGCCTCTCCCGGCCCTCGGCCCTGCACACTACAGTCAATATTTGCACGCAATCCTGAACTGTTGAGAGTTTCCATGGTGGTGAGAGCCTCCATTACATGAAATATTCAGGGCGCACGGAGACTCCCGTGAGGCCCAGCGCAGGGTTTTTACTCCGATTTGATTATACGACATGATTTTTTCATGAGCTATGACAGTCCTGTTGAATTAGAGTCAGCTCTGAATCCTTGTGATAGTCACGGAAGCCAGAGAGCAGGAGGAGCAGGCTGTCCCCTTCCCAGACTCTGTCTTTAAGTCTCTCTGTCTGAATTAGAGAAGAACTAATTTTACCAGAAAAAAGATGGCTCCCTTATAAAATACACAAGCTATACATCATGTGGGCATGTGCTCATTATTACATAATATCATCATGTCATAGATAATAGATCATAACTGTTGTCTTGTCTCCACACAGTTCCCGATAGCAAACTATTTTGCTCTGTCTCGTTTGAAAGGTGTTACAGATTTTAGACTGGTGTTGCCAATGAGCAAAAATTATATTTTGCACTCAAATGAATAATAAAGTAATTTAATTTTTAAATAATTGCCATGTTCATAACCATAAGCAATCATTAACAACCAGTCATTACATTACAGTCAGGGCTAAAAACCAGACCTCTTCTTCCACTTCACTCCTTCACACTTGAATGCCATGTGCAAAATATTCTGCTACATATCGTAATTATCTGTAACTTTCTCATGACACGCTGCGGCTTTCGTGAAGTACTCAAGCAGTAATTTACTTGAAACCATTAAAGACAACAGTAATTACAAAAAAAACTGCACAGGATATCATGGACTAAGTGTTCGTTGAAGTGGTCAGCCTGAAAGCGTGGAGTACATGAATACATAAGGGAGTGTGGACGAGCGAGAGGGACAGGGGGAGAGAGAGGGGGGAAAAAAAAAAAAGGAGTAATGCATAATGAAGTATTTGACGATAACAGTGGTGCCACAGACAGTTATGGTATTATGAGCGTAAAATTATCATTAGGAGCTTCTAATGGCAAAATCAGTCATGCTACCACACACAAACACAGCCTGTGTTAAGGGGAAGTTAACAATATTGTGTTGTTGCCGTGTGATGATTTTATGCCCCATAACCATATGATTCATTTTCTGTGATCGTCGAGATCAGTACCAGACGTGTTCAAAACAACCTGCTGTGGCTAAATGGCATAACAACACTCACAGACAGAAACACTATGTCATTTAAAAAATAAATATAATTAAACATTTTCCTTTTTCTCGTGGGATTGAACGTGTAAGTCACTGATATCAATAGAATATTACTTAATACAAGCGAGCACCATGTGACTGATTTGAGGTGTTAGGTGTTAAATACACAGACAACACACATAATTGAATAATTACATTATAATGATAAACAAAATGTTATTAACTCAGCATGAAATAGTTGTGATGACAAATTGTATTTATATACTGTAACTAGAGCTGGCTTTACCTCTGATGATTATGTTGTGATCTGTAATGTGTCATTCAACATTACAGATCTGACTGGAAACAGGTTCATGCATCACACATGTAGGTCTGTGCTTGCTCAGAGAAGCTCCCGGTGGACCCATCCATTCTTTCAACTTCCACATTCTTTGATTTGATTTCAGGTAAAGATGAGAAATATGGTCAATGTTAGCTGACTAGAACGTTTCTGAATTAACTCCCTGTGTTTTCCAACATCGTATTTTTTTTTTATTTTTTCTGACATGTTTTCATATGCTCCACAGTCCTCAGGGTTTTTTTTTTTCACATTTTAACATAGACTCCTGAAGTTGTTTTATTATTCACTGTGTTGCTCAGTGATGAGTGGCTGTGATATTCTCAGACCCTGTGTGAGTCGGCTTCTTCCTAGGACAGTCAAGGTCATTCTCAACACCTGCCTTTGGTCCACTGCACCAGATGATTGTCAGCTGAGTCCAACATTGTCGATTTGGCCTTTTGATTCACAACCACACACATACACACACACACACACACACACACACACACACACACACACACACACACACAGAGAGAGTTAGAGATTATTGGCTCCTGGCTTTAACAGACTGAATCCCGCTTTCCCAAACACAGACCTGTTTATGTGTGACCCAGCTTGAAGCAATAGGATTGGTTGAGGCCCACCAACGTGCACAGAATGACAGCAGTGAGAGACACACAAACACACTGGATGGCAGTCTGGGTCGAATACAGATGGCGGGACTTGCTTCTTTCATGGCCAGGCTAATTGCTTTCCTTAGCCCAGTGCTACAGTGACTACAACTTACAATACTTTTCTAATAACAGCTTTACATTAATGCAGGAGAGAGCTCGATTCGTCTTTCATACACCCATTAATAAGAACCTTTTAATTCCTGATGACTGTTGTGTATTCCATCATCTGAGTGTATTATTGGAGTTGTCTTTTATTATCATCACTTTTTCAATGTGAAAAATGAATCTACAAACAAAATTGGAGGAACAACATTTTCTCCCATGTGTATTAAAAGCTCCTTTCTAGATCAGACTTGTTGAAAATACATGTTGTGGACTAAAGAGCTGTGTGACTTATTATAATCATGTTTATTCATTTGTTTATTTGTCCTTTCTGCTGCAGTTACGAAACAGTTTTAAGAGAGATTTACATTTGCTTATTTTATTCTGCTTTCATTTTTTAAATTAGCGCTGCATCTAATTCAGGGATTTCAACATATGTCCCATAATGCTCTGGCATCCTGGCTGGTGTTTGACAACTGATAGCTGATGATATCCATCTGACTAGAGCAAAATCCTTTTAATTGTGATCCTCAGTGCTGTAATTAGTGTTATTCATATGATGTGTTTATTTCCTGCTGTTACAATGGCTTATTATACTATATTACAGCAGCAGTAAACTTTGAATCACCAGCTCAGTCATCTTATAACGACAGGATGATTTTACTTCTATTTAAAATAATGAATGAGATGATGGTACTTTATTTCTAACGCCAACTGCCTTTGATCATGCATCATATTAGGAAATGGCCAACATTAGGCCATTCCAATGGATTACCCAAATAGTTATGTTTCAGGTTCTAATAATAATGAATTTAAAATAAAAAAAATCTGAACGTTGGTTATTTATTAACAACTTTTTTCATATAGCCTACAATATTCAGAATATTATATAATTATTATAATTTTGTATTCCATAATTCTAATAAAATTTCTGTTTATAAAAAAATGTTTAAATGTTCTCTAAAAATATTGGAATTTAATTTCAGATTTTTCATGAACAAAAGGACAAGAATGCAGTGTTCTTCATCGGCAGCAGCAGCAGCAGCAGCAGATCCAGTTCAGCAGCAGGGGCTTCTTTGGGTCAACAGACTGGAAAGCTCTGGTTTTGAAAGTACTGCTCTGGATACAGTACTTGTTGAACCATAGTCAATACTATTATGCTGCGTTTTCAGGCCCACATCACCACACAGCTTCAGTCTGTCAGTGAGGAAAGTGCCTCCATCCAGGCTTAGCTAATTCAAGGGCCTGCGAAACCTGCAGATGGAGCATTGTGGCAAACTGGGCTGGGCAATGTGAATAGATACCTTCCTTACTAACTTGCACATAAACTTTGCAGGCTCTTCATATTTTTTTCTTATGGTTTCATTCTTTAAATATTAAATATTATATTAATTATATTTCAAATAGGGATTTGTTGTATTGTTCATTTCACTTATGTTGGCTGGTGTCTGACTTCGGGAAAAATCTTTTCCACCATACTTGAAGTAAATCTCATGATTCACTTCCATATGGGGCATTTAAACTGTGCATATTTACATTTGGAAGTCTGACGGTTCTTTTAAACAAAATGCCGGCCATCACAAATCTGTGATTCTTCTTGGCTGCTCTCATCAAACCCATCCATGCAGACCCCCAATTAATCAATTTTGTCAGGAGAAAAGGTCAACTTTGCATATTTGCTATTTCATAAGAAGCCACACTTACTGTTTTATCTCAAACTCTGTAGTGCTGGAGGAAGCCTGCTGCTCTGGAACAAATCAAACCCATCACTCGAGAGCGCTGCACTTTCTGATGACTGCAGGGATCGCACTGAGAGACTGTGTCTTATTGTTTGACAACACTGTAGTTCTTGCTGCACAAATGGCGGAGCGACTTATAGAATGTGACTGTCCTTCCCTACTCTGGACTTTGCATATCCTGGAGTGGGAAAATGCCACTTTGGCTCGAGATTTATTGTTAAATGGCAATTAACCATCTAATCAGCGAAAGCATTGTGCACTACGCTGTGCTAAAAAACCAACAAGAATGTCCCTTGTGAAGCATAAACAGTGGCCCAGAATGTAGGATAGTAGTATGAAAAGACTATCGTGTGTTATCACTGGTCTAATTGAAGTTGTAACAGCTTCATCACTGCAGCCGCAGGGTGTGGAGAAATGAAGAGTACAGACTGTGGTTATCTATTATGGTGCTAATTATAGGAATATGCCTTAGGCTCAGCAACTGTCCCTGGCACTACACTATCTGTAATCTATTTCAAAACTTGAGAGTGCTTTACAAGGTTGGAAATTGGATGAAATAGACAGAAATATATTATCTGATGGTATCATCGTCAAACAAAAACATCAAAATTAGCTTTGAAATGAAAGAAAAAGTTTGATTGGGACTATTATTTGTTTGCACGTGCATTTATGCGTGTTTGTGTTTGTGTTTGTGTTTGTGTGTGTGTGTGTGTGTGTGTGTGTGTGTGTGTGTGTGTGGTGTGTGTGTGTGTGTGTGTGTGCAGCTGTGTGAGGGTGATTATGGTGTGACAGCTGCTGACAGAAAGCCCAACTTGAGGCAAGTGAAGAGGTCTTAAATACGGCAGTAGCTTTCTGAGTAGCTACGCTCTTCTCTGTACACTTTTCCCCTCTCTGCTTCTGAAAGGCTGCAATTACCATGTCAGCTGCTGCACTGCTAACATGAAGAAAATAGCTCAAGCTAATTATTCACTCTCTGGTTCAGTCAGCAAGAAGCAAGAGGATTGGGAAATAGAAACTGAGAAATGGGCAAAAGCGCGGTAATGACTCCAACCTAAGACAGGATGTATGCGCAGTGTTGATCCTCGGATGTTAACATTCTTCCAGCTTTGTGAAAATACTTTTATACTTTTGCCCTCTAGAAATACATAGAGTTAAGGCTTAAAAAACAGAGGTTCAACGAGACATGGCTGTGTGGCCTCATATATTCTCACCACCAGGGGGACTCAGCGAGGCCCATGAATTTAAATGATTTAAAAATTTTTAATGATGATTGCTTGGCATTTTCCTTGTGTAAAATCAATGGGCACGGATCAGAACAGGCAGCGGGACGCTCAGGTTCAGGTCTTCTTCGCTTAAAATCTGTGTAAATAATGTGATGCTCGTGAGAATTAGCATGGCATTCCTACGCCTAGTGTTATGGTGTGAACAATGATTCTTTAATGATCATTACACATAGATAGACATTGCCTTTCTCTTGTCTGCTTGTAAAGCATCATTTCTTGTAAATTAAATAAATAAAATTTCTTTGTCTGTCAGTCATCAAATCAGTATCTTTGATCAAGATTGACTGGTACCAGTGTTGGACTTCAAAAACGTGAATCTGTCAGATCTGATTGGTGTGGTTAAATGTGTGCAAGTAATGCCTGCAATCAGTGTGCTTGGATAACAGTAGCCATTTTTCACATCTAGCATGGTAAATTTATTATTTACTGCAAATTTATGCTCATGTGTGATGTGATGGTCTCTACGTCTGACAGTTCCTTAGAAATAAACCAGAGGCTATTTTTGTAAAGATCCCTTGCTGAAGAGGTTTTTTCTTTTTTTTAAATTGCTGGCTGAAAGTGTTTGAAGTGTAAATACTCTATTTATAATAACAATCAGCTTTGCAGTTTGGCTTTTTTCACTTTATTCCAGGAGTTTTGTGGATTTTACCTCCGAACCTTGTCTCACCTGTATTTGCATTTTTGCAGCAATACTCGGTTTACCTCCCTGCTTATCAAAAAGTAAGAGTTCTCTCAGTGCTACATACATTTTTTTTTTGTTTTTTTCAATTTTCTGTGATAAAGTAAAGAACAGATTCTGACAAGTTTCTATACTTTTTCTTTGAGGACAGAACTTGCTAAAGATTTAATAAGTCCAGTAACATCCTCTCATCAAAAATCAGATTCAAAGGTCATTCAGAAAGTCTGGCGCTGCTCGCAATTAGCGATCCCCTGGTGAGAGGTGTATTTAAGTGGCTTAAAAGATTTTATGTGGTCTGATGTTGAGCTTCCTTCTCGCTGAAGTTACTTACAAGTACTTTGTTTTCTTCACACATGATACATTAGCCTAATGAGACGGCTCTTCACGTGTGACTCTATCCTCTAAAATAATCCTCATATAACTTGCATCATTTCCATATCATCAGCTGTAAGGTAAATGTTGTTCATGTCATTCAAAGAGTTAGTAAATTGTTTCAGATTAATGAAAATTCACTGCTCAGTCTATATTTGTCTATAAACGTTATCAACTGAAATTAAATATTGCTGGAAAAAATAATTGTAAAACACATAGCATAGAAAGTAGCAAAACCTCACATGGATTAACTCACATTCTTGTTAATGTATGTTATTTTTATTTCATTTACATGTTAGCTAATGATGATTATCACTGTCTGTGATTGTGTGATGGCTCTATCAGAGTTGTGGTGGTTCCTGCTGTCCACTGATGCGGGGCAGAGGTAAGCAGCAGCACAGACACAGTGATATTACATTATTTATCAGGCTGCAGCTCTAAAGCATTAGTGAGGCCTTTCACTTCACACACATACATAGACATACGTGTGTGTTGGCACTAGTATGTACATGTTTGGCCACACACACACACACACACACACAATTGCACCTGTCCATGAGTGACTTGAGATTTTGCCTTGTCATTGTTTATCTCCCTGACGCCATTGATTTAATTGAGTTGGATGGGTCCTGTCTAATCCCCGGGGTTATTGGAATTTTGCTTAAAAAAAAAAAAAAGAAGGGGTGGGTTTGGGGTGGGGTGTTGTGTGTGTGTGTGGGGGGGGGTTTATGGGAAGGGACAGGCATCTTAAAAGGGACACGAAAGTCTCTCAGAATCCATCAAATCACAGCAACAGCAGCAGATTTAGAGGACTTCATGCTGTCCCTTTATCTGAATGACTTTATGTAACACACAAAGACAAAGTGATTATGGATCACCTCTATTTCTTTGTCAAGCTTTACAGCAGCATAGTTAAGCTATTGTATTTACTTCTGCCAAAGAATTAAATCTCATGCAGTGTGTAAATTTTATATCAGGAGGTCGCAGGAGCTCTCGGAGTGATCAAGCATGTCTCATGGATTATTTCAAAGCTTTCTTTTTCACTTGAGTTACATTTGTTCATGCCAAAATCATCGGTTACATGCTCATTTAATTGTTTAAAGCCACTCTGTGTGATTTCTTTGGCTGAAGGAATATTTTTATAGCTGTGTTAGCAATTACAAATCAACGATGTTTCTCTATGTTTAGCTTGAGACCAACATTTGGATTTGCTATAAATATTACTTCAAACCTTCCAATACTAAACTTGAGGTTACAAACATTAACAAATTAAATTGATGTCAGTGTTTAAAACCCACCATCACAATGCTAACCTGTGCTCTCGGCTGCACAATACTCGAAAGATAGCACTGGCGTTTTTATGATGTCTTTCATCTAGCCAGCAATGCAGAGTTGTTCCAGATCTATTTGTGTAGTTAGGCTAACGATAATTGCACCAATCTTCTTTGCAGTATGTAACTTAAGGCCTGGAGCTAAGTAGTTAGTGTAACCCAGCTTTAGTGAGAGAACCAAGGTAAAGACAGATGTTGATGTCTAGGATTAAATACTTGAAAACAAACCTGTATATATATATATATATATATATATATATGATGTGCAAAAACACCCATATATCCATCATATAAGACAAACCAAAATAAAGGGATAATGTGCAATTACTGCCACCGTGCTGGGGAGAAAAGGCCACACTCATTCACCAGGCACACAACAATGGAATGTGTCAGAAATGTCCTAAAAAAAAAAAACAATAAAAATGATTAAAAGATACATAACTTGCTAAAAAAAGAGGTTTGGATGAAAAGCTGAAAACATGAAGAGTTAAAACTTGGAGATTTCTATCTTAGAAAGTGTCCATCTGCTAAAATACAATAAAACCAACTGTTACAGCTGAGACAAAAATCATGACAGAAGGGATGGTTGGTCCAGAGGAAGGAACGAGAGAGCCCAAAGACAAATAGTGACAGTAACCGCTAAACCAAGCTAATTAAACCAATAGGCCATAAACAACAATAAACAGTGTACCAGGACAATAGACTCAGGCAAAACAGCAGTGGGAGTTTTTTTAAGAATAAAACAGAAACAGTGTTATAAGGCCACATGCACTGAATGGATGACTTGTGTTTGTATTACTGAATATACCTGTGAATAAACTCTCAGGTTGTAGTATTGGTAAGGCAGGTCCCGTATTCACCCTTCTGCCTGAGCAGATACAGCAAGGTTATTTAAGACATTAAAAAGAGAAATGTCAGTTAAACGATTTAAAACAATAAAATACCCTCCATGCTTGACTGGCTACTCAAATGCAGCTTATCACCCTTATGCTGTCACCTGAAGCAGAAAATATATATAAATATGTAAAGGCAATTGCTAGAAATCACTCTCAAAGCTTTAAAAAATAATCCAAACTTTCCTCCCGCTGGCTTCTGTCCCCACCACAGTCTACCTGAGTGACTCAACATGTGGATGTGTGTGTGTGTGTGTGTGTGTGTGTGTGTGTGTGTGTGTGTGTGTGTGTGTGTGTGTGTGTGTGTGTGTGTGTGTGTGTGTGTGTGTGTGTGTGTGTGTGTGTGCGCACGCGCATATGAGTGAAGAGTGTTTCCAGGTGAGGGGGAAACGGAGCAGAGAGGGAGAACGGGGCAGGGCTAAGTGCCTTGAGTCCGGGGTCCATTCAAGGACTGTTGCTCAATTTCATTAGCATAGTGAACACATGGAGTTTAGCATGCTTTTCGATTTCAATTTCAGTCACCAAATTGTTTATTTGCATGAGCTCTCAGCTTACCCACTGGTCATGGTTAATGATTAACAAGTGTACAGGGTAATCAATAACTTTATAATTACTACATTAAGTTGATATTTCATGAACAACTCCATGATAATAGTTGACATTTTATACACATATTGACCATTTTCCACCATTCAAGTTTGCCAGTAGCATAAAAATGTATTTATTGGATCATCCTTTTGTTTGTGTTGTAATACTATATCTTTGTATTTGCACTTCAAGAACAGACTAGTAGCCTCCAGGTAGCCATATCTTGATTTTTTTTTCTTATTCTTATTTAGTGCATGGATTTTATTTAGTGTGTGGATTTCAAATGAGTAATCAGTTTTTTCTCTGGTAAAAATGAGAGGCAGTGCTATCTACATAGAGGATTAGTATCTACTCAGTTTTCAGTTTTGTGTGCTAATTCAATTAACTCAGTGTGTAACAGCTGAGAAATTTGTCTTGTCTTTTTAGCTGAAATAGCTCTTTTACAGGAAGTGAAATAAAGGCAACCGCTGCTGTCTCCAGTAACACAGAGGTCATGACAACCAGGCTCTAAAAAGGCATGTCTGACGGAGTGGTGCTCTCTCACCCCATTTATCCCCTGTGATGGATGGTTCATTTTATACACCATTAATCCATCCATTTGTCAATTACTAATGGAAATTTTTGGGTTGAGGATGGGGTTGCGGGGCAGGTCTCAGGAACTGTCAAGTCGCTGAATGCCACATTGCATCACTGCTGACTGTAATTACAGAGCCTGTCTGAAAAGTAACAGAAACACTCACCCTCCCCCCCAAAAAAAAATAAGGTGCGGTGGGTGATAATGATGTTTATTGTGCTTCAGGATTATTATCAACACTGTCATTTCCATTTGGGATTCATTTTCTATGTGCTGTGAACATGATTGGCTGAGTACCATACATTGTTGTGTTGCTTAATAAGCATTCACTGCAAGACAAGTACCTTGCTGATGACACTGCTGAGTGAGAAAATTATACTCAGTCTCTACTAGAGAACGTCACATTTAGAAACAATGGAGAACGGAGATGGATTTGTTCCCACACACCTTTCAAAACTCCTTTGATGAAATAAAACATGCAGGAATTATGGGAGATTATGCAAATAAGTGTGAAACGGTGTTATGTTGTTCCATCCCTTTTATCAAAAGTCTGGAGAGCAGACAAGTGCATTAGAAATGTCTTCACTTCTTTCATTATGATGAACACCAGTCAACAGTTTATTTGGATTAAAGCTGTAGAAAATACCTTTACAAATTATCAAACATGTCTGTCTCTTATAAACAACTTCATTAGCAACAGTTTTTTCATACTGGCTACGTCGTACATACGTATATAGGCTATATAAAATACACCGATCAACATTAAAACCGCCTGCCTAATATTGTGTGGGTCCCCGAAGATGTTCTGTGGCATCAGGCACCAAGACGTCAGGATCAGATCCTGTAAATTGCGTGGTGGGGCCTCCATGGATTACACTTGTTTTTCCAGCACATCCCACACATGTTAAATTGGATTGAGATCTGGGGAATCCAGAAGCCAAGTCAACACCTTGAACTCACTGTCATGTTCCTCAAATCATTCCTGAATAATTTTTGCCCACTGTAGCAGGGCGCATTATCCAGCTTAAAGAGGCCACTCCCATCAGAGAATACTGTGTCCGTGAAGGGGTGTACTTGGTCTGCAACATTGTTTAGGTAGGTGGTACGTGTCAAAGCAACATCCACATGAGCGTCAGAGCCCAAGATTTCCCAGCAGAATATTGTCCAGAACATCACACTGTGTCCGCCGGCTTGCCTTCTTCCCATAGTGCACCCTGGTGCCATCTTTTCCCCCATGTAAATGACGCACATGCACCCTGCCGTCTACATGATTCATGATTACCAGGCAACTGGACACTGTGTCTGTCATAGTTGCTCTTCTGTGGGATCGTACCGCACCGGCCAGTCTTTGCTCCAATGCGCATCAGTGAGCCTTGGGCGTCTATTACCCTGTCACCAGTTCACAGGTTCTCCTTTCTTGCACCACTTCTGGTAGGTGCTGACCACTGGATACTGAACACCTCACAAGACCTGTCGTTTTGGAGATGCTCTGCTCTTGTCAAAGCCACTCAGGTCTTTATGGTTGCCCATTTTTCCTGCTTCCAAGACAACTTAAAGGAATGACTGAACTGACTGTTCAATTGTTACCTATAGGTGCAATTGTAAGAAGATAATCATATTTTTTATTCAATATTATTCTTTTCTTGTGGCTTATATATATATATATATATATATATATATATATATATGTATGTATGTATGTGTGTGTGTGTGTGTGTGTGTGTGTTCACATGGTAATTTCTGCTCTGAAAATATTGCAGTAAGGGGGAAATAAGCCAATAATAAATATAGTTATAATAAATAAAGGGAGACAGAGAAGAGAATGCCTCTTGAATAGATGAAGGCACATTATGGTGGTTGGAAAAAAAAAAGGTTTACAAAAAGCTATCTGCTGTAAGTCCCTGGAAATTACCACAGCCTGTGAAGCCATCCCGTTTTCTTCTCTCATCTCTGAACGATAGGCGGATGTCTCTTTAACAGCTGGGGTTACCGACACACCAGCTCTCAGGCCTGATGAGCTGCTCTCTCTATTTGCTCTGCTCATTCTCCTGAGCACCGTGGCCATCCAGATTAGAGCCTATGGCCCATTAGGCAGCCAGGGAGGTGGGCAACCTCAGAAGTGTAGCACAAGTGTGTATGAGTGTGTGCATGTCTGTGTGCTGTACGATACACACTACAAGTCATTCTGGGAGAAAATTGTCAGTAGGAGAGTTTGTGCTCTTGTTCTTCTATTCTTTATGAGGACCAAATGTTCTAACAAGGACAGAAACCTGAGGAAAATATACTTCACTTTGGCAGATTTAACATACACAAGGAGTTATTTTAACAAGACAATGAAGATTAAACTGCATCTTTGTTTATTACTATGAGCACACTAATTTCAGGATACAAATGTCATAGTCAGGCCAAAAGTTGAAAATCTTTTAATGTCTACATATGTAGTCATGTCATCAAAGGTTTTCCAAATAGGAATCTACTGTTTGAACTGTGTGCATAATAAATCCAGTATCAAAAGCCAATTTAACACCATACATCATATTCCATGTATAGTGCTCCTTTACAGAATATTTTAAATTACTTCCACTGGAGATTTACTGAAAAGACTCAAATGCAAAACATAAAGAGCTTCATGTTTATTCTATCTGAGATGCTGGCAGGTTGTGCAGATTTGGCTAAAGCTATAGATAAAATTAGATTGGAACACTTCCAGCATCATGCTGTAGTACCAGTGTGAGGCACATACACACTGTTGCATATTGATACAAGATCATAAATCAGCAATCACTATCTCACACAGACACAGTGGTGTGCACAGTGGGAGGGTAGGGGGCAACCAAAACACGCATAGTGCAGTGTCTGGCATATTGTGCTGGCACACAGTAGGAATTTCATATCAGTGGCAGTATTGACAGTGAGGAGTCTCCCATGTTCCTACCCTGCACCGTCCTTTTGAGGTCGCCACCCGTGTGTCTTCATCCCTGTTTGGCTCTTACCATTCTCATAGTGTCAGTTTTTAGCTGTGAATGACAGCTGTTTCTAAAACCCAGAAAAAGTTAGTGACTATCTGGTAAACATAGTGGAGCATTTAGCAACTAAGTGTCGTTTATTGCTCTCAGAGGTTGGTGGAGACCAAAAACAGAACCATAAGGAGTAGTAACTATTGCATTTGCATTCAACAGGTGGTTACAAACACGACTCCAAATGATTTGCTTCATAACTGATGGATTGGGAAATAAGAAACTCTTTGCTAATGACTTTGTGTTCAAAACTTGCGTTGCTGCCCCCAAGCAGGTTTAAATAGGATATTCTTCTAGCCATCAGACACTTTGATTTTACCCAGATAGCAATGGAGCTATTTTCTGTCTTGCGTGCCTAAATGCCCTTGCAGAAAGCTTAACGCTGTGCATGGAAGAGCTCCTTGGAGTCAGTGCACAGCATGGCATGCACTCATGGCTGTATATGTGTAGGTTAATTCCATCCACTATGGTCCACCTTAGGGGGCCTGTGTTTACAGGCCAGACAGCTCCATACAAAGGCATCATGTAAATCAAGAGCTGAGCTTGATTTTGAAAAACAAATCAGAAGACAAGGCAGGCTGTAAATTGCTGCAGGCAATTTTGAAGCACTGTAATCATGGTTTGTTTTTGAGCAACTGTTTTTTCCTCTGTCACCGTTTTCTGTTATGCTATTTGAAAATATTCAATGTCATTCTCGCCTTGGGCAACAGAGTGAAGCTTCACATAGATAACAGAGTGTTCCCTCAGGGCCAATGCAATAATCAAGAATAGGGAAATGGGTTTACTGTTGCGGTTCAAATCCTGTGAGTCTCAAAAGTTTATTATGGATAAGGTGCATTGTAACCCCTACCATGGGAAAAGATGTGCTCAGTCATTAAATCATTGCTGAGTGTATGTCTTTAAATTGTACGTTATTCACATATGTAATCAGCAAAACTAACTCACTGTTGTATTGTTTTTTGTTTTTTTTTAACTGTTACAGCATCAGTGAGTGATTCACAAAGACATTCATGGGTTCATCTTTATTGTGCCAACCCAGAACAGCACTGTTTAACTGCTGTCTAAGCCCTTAGACAGCTCAGCTTCACAGCCAGTTTAATCACTGTATCTTTAGTTGGCCACAACTGGATCAACAAGAGTTGGACTAAATTATGTTTTTAAAGCTGAATAGCATTAGTGTTATAAAGCTGATTTGGAGTTTGACATTTTTTTTCTGCCAGCTTATAAAAATGTTTATGGATTCCCCCAGTGTTGTATTCTTGTTTAAATTTTTACTCCTCCTAGATCCCACTTGTCATTAAGAGCTTAAACTGTCAATTAAAACCCAGACTGATGAAATTCTTTTAGGTGTGTGAGCAGCTCTGATCTGCATGATGCTGGTTTCATTGCAGATTTTACAGAAAGACACATCATAAACATTTTCTTCCTCGCTGCAATCAAGGTGTTTTATTCTTTCTTTCTCCATTATAGTTGTAGAGGACAGCACTGAAGTTTTTGTATGGTTCTCTGTGTGGTAAATAACTAGACATTTTTACTGTTGAACTTAGGCCTTTTTATAAGCGCGAATGTATACAGTGTCATTGTTGACCTTGTGTAATTCTTTGATACATCACAATCATCACAATGATTTACTGAATTTCCCAAAATGAAGTTTAGCAATCTAAAGCAATATGTTTGAACGGCTGCATCCAGCCAGAGGTGGAAAGTAACTGAGTAAATTTACTCAAGTACTGAAATGAATTAGAATCTTAAGGTACTTGCACTTTACTTCAGTATTTTTTCTTTTATGATACTTCTACTCCAGTACAATTCAGAGGCACATATTGTACTTTTTTACGACCACCTTGAGGAAATTTGTTTAGATTTGGAACAAACATTGACTTGGACTCAACAATGAACTGATTATATTTTGGTGGTCAAAGGTCAAGGTCACTGGGACCTCATAAAACATGTTTCTGGCCATAACTCTCAAATTCATATACTAAATATGACACAATTTAACTCAAGGATAATATGAAATGATAACATTTTATATCCAAAAAGGGTTAGGGTTAACTTCACTGTGACGTCATAATGTTGCTGCAAAATCACTCATGCTGTAGCTCAGGAAGGGAAGATTGTGACTGTACTTCCTGCAATTTAGCTGGTGGGCAGAGGCATACAACCACAAGGTTCTTATTCTTATTTTGCAGATTAATGAAAGAAATACATAGTCAAAAAATAAGTATGTTGTATAGTATGTTAAAATAAGATAAGACTGATCTCTGGGGAAAATTCACAAGCTAACTGATAGTATACATATGTATTACAATTAGCCCCACTTTTACCAGCTGCAACAAAGTAATGGAGACATTAATACACCAATAATTATAATCCCATGATATAATTTCTTTTATTCTCAAATGGGCTGTTGTGCATATTGACTACTTTTACGTTGGTTACTTTAAGTATATTTTGATGCCAATACTTTTGTGCTGTTTCGGAGACATGGCTTTTAGAATACTTGTATTTCTATACTGTGATATCCCCACTTTTACTTCAGTAAAATGTCTTCATCCTTCATCCACCACTTCATACAGCTGTGTTTTTTACATGTAGCTTGAAGGAGCGAGTGTCATAACTTGATGACCTTTTACTGAAAAGTATGTTAACCGTTCTAACAGTGAGACACACAACCAGGATGAATATGCTGCTGTATGTGAAGTCGTGTTATTACATTTGTCCACTTAATGGAATCATAAAAACAATCCAACAAACAACAAACTAATAATGAAACCAGATAAACAAGGTGCATCGCAATTGAAGTTTATAATGGACTTAAGATTTTTTTTTTTTTTATCAGTTTGGATTCAATCCACGTGTGGGGCAGTTCTGTATGAGCTGGCACTTCATTGTGAACAGGACATTAGTGAACCTATTAGCGTTATAAAGTCTCATTGTCTCTGTCAGTTGTGCTGATGTGGTCTCGTTCCAGCTCTTTGCCTGTGATGAGTACAGATGGACGGAGCTTGTTCTCTCTGGACAGGGGGAATCATAGCTCACAGTTAGGCCCCCTATACACTACAGTCACACCTCATTGACCACTATTACAGCAAAGGAAACCAAATCATTGCAGGGGGGTGGCAGTAGAGGACCTCTTCTCAACAGTTTGCCCTCTTTGATCATCATTCTAAGTCATCACTGGTCTCATCCTCTACAGGGATGAGAGATGATTTAAGTCATCTGCAATATGTTCTATTTTGCATTTTTAGTAGTAGACCAGCAGTAATAGATAAGGTATTCATCATTGGAAATAATAGTGGCTGTGGTAGCAGCACTATCTCATAACCATAGAGAATAAAGAGAGAAAGAAAACATCTCAGCCAGAAGTCTGTAGACATTTTATAGATTATTTTGGGGTATAAAGGCATAAAGTGGCTGGAAGTGTGAAAGCGATTAAAATATTTAATTCTGTTTCCCCATCAATGATAAATTTACTGTACACACACTGTTACCACCAGTCTAAAATTTCAATAACCACCCCTCTTACTGAGAGGCACCACAACATTTATCCATCTTTTTATAGCTGCAATACATCTGCAATGTGACGTTAATAGCTTGATCCATTTCGGTAGAATGTACGGCCTCCCTCGAGCCACAATAGACACAAACAGGCCGCTGTGGTCAATATATTCTCCTCCACAACCCCTCTGTCCTCCAATGTGTTTGCACGTTGTGCCGCACAAAGTCAGCAGTCAGCTGGCAGCTTCTTCTTCTGCATTGTTTGGTGATTGGCTGGCAGCTAAGTGGTGGTGACGGATTGTGATGTTGATGTATTTACCCCCTCTGCGCTGACAGGTAGCTGTTGCTATGTTCTGATTGACTGGGTCCCATCACAGCAGCCGGCATTGCTTTGTTTAACCCGGTCAGGTTGGGGAGGGTTTGCTTACTCATTCGATGAGACGTCCATGAAGATGAGAGGAAGACCTTTCGTAATCTTGGCTGACATTGGTGGCTTGGCAAGCTCACTGTTGTAGCTACTACAAATGGATGGAAATGAAGCTGCACTTCCTGTGGGATAAGGTTTGCTGTAACTGACATGCTGAACAAGAGACGGCTGCTCCACATCAGCGCTGGTGTAACACCTATTATCTGTAAAATCCGTTGAGTATTTCAGATGTCACCATCACAGAAAACAGAAAATCCACTCAAAATAGACTTTAGGGTTGTTCTTCCAGTCCACAGTAAATGTGATCAACATTGTTTCCCCAAGGATGAAATCAGTGCAGTATAACTCCAACGGAGAGATTTATTAGACGTCACTTTTTTTTTTTTTTTACAGTTGGTCTGTCTGCAGTGAATTTGTGGTTGAGTGTGTTTTTCACCCCTATTAGCCACTTTCACATGGAGCAACCCCAGGACTTGTCTCAGGTTACATCATCACCACAGTCTGTCTGTCTGCTGCTCAATTTAAGAGGAAACTCGTTCAGATTTACAGATTAAAATTATCTGTGTATGACGCACTTCCCTTTACACTGCTGGTCAAAGGGTCTGGAAGTATCACTATAGGTCACAAAGCATTTCAATAGGTGCACATACTGTACTGCATGTCCTCTAATGCATAATGTGTTTGAGTAGACGCGTTGACATTTTATACAGGGATCAAAGTTAAATGTTAAAACAACAGAGAATGCATCCATTCAGTTGTTTTAAGTTACACATTGACTGATTTGAAAGGGATTGCCAGCAAGAGCACTTTGTTATTATTTAATTTATCAAACCATGTGCAAGAGACTTATAACAAGTTTCACATTTTACAACCCTGGTAACATTTCACGGTTGATAATAACATATAAAAGAAATATTCAGGGGGGAATCATATCAGACAGGGATATAGGAGGCTATATTTAACATTCTCAGGTCCTTGTGGAAAAATTTGGGAAGCCCTGCACTTGAACCAGTAGATAACACACACACACACACACACACACACACACACAGACACGCCATTGCCTTGTCAGCTAACCCCCTCTAGTGCCGAGCATCCTGCACAGATGCGCACAGTCTCCCACCGTAGCCGCCGCTTCAGCTGCTCCTCCGCTGCATCCCAGTCATTCCTCTGTTCGCCGACCACGTCTCGCTGCTACGGCGGACCCGGGCTGGAGACAGGCAGCTGGCACTCCGCGGCACATCACCGCGCGAACAGCAGGATCTCTAAAGTCTGTCACGACTCTGTGCGCCACGGAGACGCACCAGATTTGATGAGGGCATTTTAGTGTCTCTTTGAAAAAATGTAATAACGGTGACTGAAGTCCATGGGAAATCTTCAAAGTTGTTAGGACAAAAGTGATTCTTATCTTGTGTGAAAAAAAAAAGAAAATCACTTTAGACTTTATCCAAATTCTGTCCGTTCCGCGTCGCCACCGCCGCCGCTGCCAGCAGGTAAAGGATGGATCTCTTGTTCAGTCCCACGGCAGTTCTCTTTATCCAGGACCAAATGTAAGGACCAAGACCGGGTGGATCGGTGCTTGTGGAGGATCGTTTTTCTCTGACCAAATTACCTCTCGGACAGAAGTACCTCAGATGCTGCAGCAGACATGACTTTTGGAAAGAGATTTTTCGTCGTTTCACTCTTTCTTGGGATTGTCCTCACTCGCTTCAGCCAGTGCAACCAAGGTGAGACAAACCCACAGAGTTCAACGATCCACTCAAGACAGACCCGAGTTTGTTTAACCTGTATACTGACAATTTAATTACACCTGGAATGTTTTTCCATTGTTACTGTGGACACTGTTTAAGATCCAGACTGCACTGCTTTTATTATAACAGCCAGTTAAGTAACACGACCCCACCGATGTAAGTAGTTAAAGCAATAAAGTGATAACAATGAGAGAGAATAACCACTGGAAAAAAAAGGTCCTGCACTTCTGACATGCATGGTGTAGTTGTGTGCCTGATCTGAGAAGTGTGAAATGCTACAGATAAGACTTTGTTGTCTTTTGTCTATAGAAATCATCTCTGTTTTATTGCAGTGAAATAAAAAGGTGACACAGGATTTGCAGAAAACCTACTTGGATATCAAATAAATAGCGGCAAATTGCTGTTTATACACTCATCTGCATGTCATTATTTTAGCCTATATTACTCCTAATAATCTGGAGTTAAGCATTCTAGCTGCACAGGAATGAACCATGCCTCCATCCAGAGTCAGATTAGAAGTTTATTATTTTCATAGTCGAGTTCAGTGGATACCCTCAGCTCAGTTTTTATCCAACCACTGAATCAGGTCATAAAACAAAAAAAAAAGTAAAGTGAAAACCTCGAGGCTTCTTAAATTACACATTCTACATTTTACCCACACAGACACTCACACTCACACTCACATGCGACGCATACACACACACACACACACACACACACACACACACAGTAGAGCAGCCAAGGATTGAATCATTAAGTGGGTGACAGTGTGAGAAGGTGTGAGAGCAGACTTGCATGTCTGTCATGTCTTGTGCTGGGAGTGCTGCAGTAGATTTCAAACACACATACAGTAGATGGTTCTGAACTGCCAAAGATGAATTCATTCAGTGAGAGATTGTGTGTGTGTGTGTGTGTGTGTGTGTGTGTGTGTGTGACTGCATGTGGTGTGGGTATAGTGCGAACACGGGGCAACACTTCTGCATGTGAACGTCTATTGCATGCAGTCCACCTGTCTATGATCTTTGTGTGTGTGGGTACGGTCACACACTTTTCTGTGTGTGTGTGTGTGTGTGTTGTGTGTGTTGTGTGTGTTCCTCCTTGGCTCCCCGTGAACACACACACACACACACACAGCTGCAGCATCAGTGAGGTTTAAAATAGTCTTATTGATTGTGCAGGGACACAGCAGGATCTGCCCCCCAGGTTATATTTTATTGTTCTCTGAGTTCAATAAGAGTGATGCTACCCCTTGTTCTCCTAGACAGCTGCTACATAACAGCCTCACTCTGTGTTTTTCTCTGCCACAGATTGAATGATTGAACTGATGTTTGCTTTCTATTGTACTTTAGGCTCTCATATTGACTGGTCTGGGACCTCAGCAGCACAATTGCAGTCGTGGTCTACCACAGCGTGGTAGCTCAGTGTGGAAAAACTGATAATAACTCTGATGACGGAGTGTCTCGTTAGATTGCCATGCATTAATGTTTTTCACCTTGCCACATCACAATAATTTCTCAATGTATTGCTTTTTTATTTGTGAAATCAATGTCCGACTGTGTATACGGTGGCCCTGTGGCTTCACAGGCTTGGGGACAAGTCAAGTTTCCAGCCAACTTATGACCGTGAAAAGGGAAATCAGTAAACACATGTTCCTTTGTTTCTTCCCGCTCAGCTACAGTATACACTGCAGGCTTGGGACAAAACTCAACACCGTTACTCGGGGGCGTTTTAGTGTAGTTTGATGCCTCTGAACACAGACAAGCACAACTCCAAAGATTGGGGATTTCACACACAAAATTGGGCGAGATGTCAGCTGTTAGGAGAACAATAAAAACCAATCACCTTTCGCTTCTCGCCTGCATGCCTTCTCTCACAGCAACATGTCAGACAATCCCCCACATCAACCCAACTGGGATTGCAGACAGTTATTAACAAAGCTCTACTCACTCACTGCCAAGTTTGAACAAGTCTTTTATTCCCCCCCTCATCTCATAATCTTTACTTTTATTCTTTTTTTTCTTTTTTTTTACCTTTTCCCTTCCTTGTTAAAAAAAGAAGCGATATTTATTATAATGAACATTCATAAATCTGATTTATTAACCTGATATCTTGAGCCGGTGAGGAATTTTCCCGAGCAGAAGATTGCTTTCGACCCAGTAAATCTGAAGATCACATCTTTGTTCCACACTTCTGACATTGTTCAGGTAGCTTTCCCTGACAGAGAAATTCATGCATGAAAAATCAACAAGGCAAGCCATTCTTGGAAAATGGATGCGTCAAATGAAAGCATCATATATGAGTGTTTTCTTCTTTCTTTTTTTTTGGTTCAAATGCATCTCAAGTCAGTCTATAACACATGTTAGAAAACTGCTGGTTGAGCTGCTTACAGTTATGTATTGCAAGACTCAAATGGATCTAGCTATAAAATCAAAATAACGCAACTCTTTACACTGATTTGTGCGGATGGCTGATTAAAGCGCCTGATCTCACTGCAGCCACCCGCAGAGCACTGATATCACCATCACTGCTGTAGATGAAGGAGATATTCAGCAGCCGTGTGCTGTCAAAGAAAATCAATCAACCAGCCGAACCACAGCAGCCACAAAACTGTTAACTCTGCACCTTTGACTCACGACCCACTGCGTACGCTTGTTTGTCGTGTGAATGCTTAATATACAAGAGGAAGAACATTGTGTACACAGTTTCAGTATGCGTGTGTCTGTGCTCCATATGAAACTGCTACCTCAAAAACACACATTTCAAAATTATTTTTTTGACACTGGTGATGCATTTTCTTTAGATTTTTCTTCATATAGGTTCAGGGTTGTACACATACAGGCAGCAATGTAAGGGCTGTGAAATGACAGGTGTCTCATTTTCAGCCTAATTTACATTGTTTTGGATTATGATGTCATTTTTTTTTTTTTTTTGAGTGGACCCCAGGAAGAGTAGTTGCTACCTGGGTAGCAGCTAATGGGGATCCAAATAAATAAATAATTAAACAAAAATAGATAAATAAATCTTTTTACTGTTAAGTGGATCAGAGTACATGCTGCCACATGTAAAAAAAAAAAAAACAAAAAAAAGGTCTTTCCATGTAGGCCTCCTGCCTAGAGAGAGTGGGATTGGCTCCAGGCTGGAGACTGTTCATTTTGTCAAGGCTAGGCTTCCTCAAAGTCATTAAGATAATGACTGTTGAGTTGTGCTGTATGTAAGCTTTATAGCCACCTGGTGAACAAGATCCACATTGTGTTTTGCTCGTGAGGAAAATAACTCCTTTCAAAATCATGAATGATCAGGCAATTATAGTGTGCTGTTTAATTTTGAAATGCTGTTTATATGAACTAGCTTTGGTATTAAAAAACGCCATGCTTATAGTGTTGCATGCAAAACATACCTTCAGGTTTCAGACTGGTATTCTGACAACCCGGTATGTTATCAAAGTCAGTTTACAGACATCTGAAACTTGTTTGAGTCAAGCGCACTACACACCTTTACTACACCCACACAGGTGTTTTCATTTGTTTTGCCTAATTTACAATTTGGAAAATTACCACATCAAAAAAACATCACTATCAGAGAAAAAAACAAAGGAAAAAAGAGCTCACTATTGTGTGTTTACTGTACTAGTTAAAGGAATGGCATCCTAGGAAATCAATATACAAACTGATGGCATGTGTTAAAGTTATGGAAGTGTTGTTAAGTAACGTGCTTTAATAACTGGAGAAAAATATGCAAAAAATTATTCGTTTTTTTGTTTCTTGATAAAATATGTTTAAAAAGATCTTGTGAGTCAGTTGCAGCGTTGCCATAAAAGCCCAAATAGGGCTTTTGTAGTATATCGTAAAAGCTGATTTAAAGTTCATCTCATCAAACACTGCTGTGGCAATTTGTGTGCGCTTCTAGCTTCAACCTAATCAGTAATTTCTCTGCAAGTGTTTGGCCTTGGAAGGGAAAATGAAAACACCTGTTGCGACATTACTTATTGAGGTGAACTGCAACATGTTGCACAGAGCATCGTAGCAGAAGTATTTGACCCAATGCAGAACGGCTAATTCACATTTTATTGGCATGAATTCTCTTCGCTAATCTCTCATTTGAAAACACTTACAGCCTATATCACATGTAATCAACCGCATTGGAATATTTGCTATGCTGTCATTTATTATGTTGTTGAATGTTTGATCTCGGTGGAGTGTGGAGATGTGTTGAAAATCCCGTCATGCCCATCAGGTTCTGCCTCTGCTGTGGACAGTTCCCCATTTCACAGCATATCATCTGCTGAGAGCCCAGGACTTTGTTTACACTACTAAATGACAATACAAAGTCGTCACTGAAATACTCACCAAAATCAATTTCCATAAGTCTCTGTTCATCAAATGCTGTTATTTGTCTTTTAACAAGACTTGCTGTTTACCAGGGGCTGTGTAGAGTGCTTGCAAATGAAAAGGTTTTGTTTTCGCTTGGAAAGACTTTGCTTTTTGAACCACAGTAGTGTTAGAAAAAAAGAAAGAAAAAAAAAACAAAATTTCTGCTGCATACAAAAAGGTTTCATTAATCTTTCACTACAACAGAACTCAATGTGTAGCTTTAAAGTACTTGGTTTACAGATAGATTTACTGTCACACAATACTCCAATATCTCCAGACTGAACGTTTATGGCACTGTCAAAATTCATATCATGAACCAAATCAGCCACAATATTGAATGTTTTAAGAGTCATACTGTGTGACCTTTTATAGTACAACAAATCAGATGAGTCTTTGATTCAGGACCGTCCAATGTAGACCAAACCAACAAGACAACAAACCCTCCAAGAAGCTTTCTTTTTGTAGGTTTACATGCTCTACTGGAACAAGGCAACGACACCTGTATCACTGTTGTCTGCTAGGAGTTGAAATTTACATGAAGTAACAGCAGATGAGACTTCCTTTGGGTCTGTTATTAGCGCTGTAGTTATTTTGGGGTGTTTGTGTGGCCTGTGAGGGCTGTAGGCCAGACAGGAGATGTCATCATTCTACTGGAGCTCCATATATTTATGAGTTGGCCAGCTCATGTTCTATTTATATCTAACCAGTGGAAGTCCCAGAGGACCCTCAGCTCCAGGCAGGGTCTGTGGGTGCCTGGCTGAAAGATGACTCTATGGAAGGATAGAGAGAGAAACAGAGAGAGAGAGAGAAAGAGAGGATGGATGGATATGCCTCCTGTGCAGGCAGTTTTAGTGTAGGCAGGTAGGTGCGCTGTTCAGGGCATCTATACCTAAAGTAGAATACACACACACGAACAAGTGAAAGTGCGCACGCATGAAAATATGTGCTTACATGCACACATGCATACGCCCTGGAAACCTTGTACCTACATTTTGTATAATAAAAGGCTTGAGTCTGGCATGTTTTCAGAAGAAGAAAAGGTTAATATAACCACACATCACAACACAAAAGGAGGCACATTTTGGTTGAGGACTGGCTTTGCGTATATGCTGCTGGTGTCAGGTCACACCGGTCACTGCGGTAATGTCAGTTCAAAACAGTGTCAGCATACCTCATCAACTCAACCTTCTGTCACGATCTGCCCTAATAACCTCTTATGTGTTTGGTTTGGTTTTACTTCCTGTCTTGTTTTGTTTTTTTTCCCCCACCTATGTGATTGACCACCCAATCCTATTAGTTTCACCTGTTCCCTATTACCTTGGCTTCCCTTGTGTATTTAAGACTTTGTCCGTTTCTCAGGTTCCTTAGGCTTGTATGTACCTTTAGTCGATGTTGCAGACTTTTCTAGTGTTTTGTCGCCTGTTTTCTTGGATCCCTATGTTTTTGGCCTCAGCCAGTTATAGACTGTAAGTTATTTTAGTTCTTCAGATTTGCTTTGTGTTTATTTTTGAGTTCCTGTGTTTTTCTAGTGGCAGTCTCCTGGCTTTTTTGGTTTTCTTTAGATCCCTACCCTTTTGGACTCTGCCTGCCAGTAAATTTTGGACATTTGTAGTTGTTATTAAAGTGTCGCCTCCTCGGCCCAGTCCCAATGTCCACCCTCACAGATGGTCTTTGAGGCACGTTCCCGCTAAGTCAGTGAGGGCTCAAGGCTTTCCCACAAATCATCATTTGTGTGAGGGCTCTGTAGCAGACATTTTGAACCTTTTCTGCACACTTTTAAAAAGTCTGCATTTCTCAGCATTGTGATGTTAAACCCATGGTTACCATGGTTATTAGTGGAAGCCCAGCAAACAACTACCATAAAACAGAAAAAAGAACAGCAATCAGTCATTGAAGGAACTAACCCTTATATTTACATTACAAGTTAAAAAAAAAAATAATAATAATTCACATGTAAGTATAAACACACAGCTCACTGGTGAACTGTGTGTTGCAGTTTGTCCAATAATGGCATAGTGATGAATTCCAAATATGCTTTAATCAGATCTTATCCAATATTACTGTTTTTTAACAAACTGGGAGCAAAGGGAGGGAGTAGAACATGTAAAATTGGAAGTCCAAAACCCACAATTGTACACACCATGTTTTGGCATCATCAAGGTAGCATGATATGTGGCAAAGTGTATTCCCTGTAAATGTTAACATCTTTGATGTCACATTTCTGTATGATATGGTGCACTCTTCAAGTTTTGCAAAGGCTCATTCAAATGCCTCAAAACTTTTCTATCAAGATCAGACTATTTTTCATAGTTCTTGTAAAGATGGAAACACAGTTTTTTGACCCAACAGCGCAGTGTTCTCTGCTGGATACTTTCACACTGCCTACTAATGTACATCAGCTGTTCTTTATTTATGGCAAAGTGAGGTGTGAAACGGCTCACTGCGGTGAGCTGCACAGCCAACTCTCAGTAATTAGGCCATTCTCCAGGGACTGCGCTGCTTACCTGCCCACAGTAGCCTAATGGTGTCCATTAACACTACTGGCAAGTGCCAGCTAGTCCTCCAGCATGGCACTGGCACTGACATGGCACAGACCTGGCACTGGTGGGCAGAGAAAGACACAGAGACACTGGAACTGAGCCAAAACCGGTCAACATGGAGGAAGTATTAAACTAAGATAGCTGAGCTGAAAGGAAGGGATTGGAAGATGAAAGGATCAGCATGAAGTCTTTCTGTCGGACTGGATTGTCAATCAATAGAATAATCTGCTACATTTTCATTTAAATCAATGTCCATTTTCGACATTTTATCTCAGACTGATGTAACATAACAGGAGTTATTAAGTGCATTACGTTTCCTCTTCTAAAATGCTCCAAGTTTCTTTTTCAGTCTTTAATATAAAATATCATCTGGTGCCATCTTCATGTGGCTTTGATCAAAATGCATATTGGTCAAGCCATATTTACCATAAGTATTCAATTACCAGAACTCGTTTCACTCTCTTCTCTCTTGCTGCATGTATGTCTGTTTATGTGTCCGCCCTCTTTGCGCAGAGGGAATCTGCGTTTACCACTCCCAAGCTGTGTATAGGATTGATAACATTTATAATGTTGAAATCTTAGCGAAAGCATATTTCTCTGTCCTTAAGACCTCACTTATAATCGAGGTTTCAGGCAGCACACATGGCCATTATGTTTTCGAATACATTGTCTGACACACCAGGAGGTTCAGGTTCCCACTCCATTATGTGTCTTCCACAGCTCATTGCTTTTACATCTTTTACATCATCTAAAAATTGTGTGTTTAAGTAGTAAAATAAGATATTAACATTTGAAAATTCCAGGTGTGTCAATTCACATGCAATGTACATACATATACAAATATATACAGTAGGCAATATGAGCAGAGCCACCAGACTAGACCAGATAGTAAAAGAATGGATCGTATTTGTGAATGTGAAAGGAGGAGATTGTTTAATTCATTGGCTGGCCAGAAACACAACTCCAAATAAATTCTCATATTGCTCCATATCCATGTGGATGTGTAAATAGGCTATGTTTGCCATGAAGTTCACTCTGTCAATGTCAAATATGATAATATGTTGTGTTTACAGCTTGTTCCACTGACACCAATGGCCAAAAAAATATATTAATGCTGCTTTAAAACATTTCATTTTTTTTGTTATTTCAATATTGTAATGAATTTGAACAATCCCTCTTTTTATTGTTGGATAAGTGGAACATCATAAAACACCAACAGGAGACTCTGCATCCCACTTTAAGAAACCTTTTTAATTAGTAACTAGGGATGTTGTGAGAACTGATAGTCCAGTACCAAGTCCATGCCAAAATTCTGAAAATGTGATGGTACTTGTTTTTCTAGAGATGTATAATAACCCTATTAGCATCCTAATCTGACACCAAACTTGTCCCAACTGAGGGGCCACATCCTTTGGAGGCTACATTTGAAGACCAATTACGTTGTAGCAGTATGACTACACTGTCTCATTTTGAAGGCTCCTTCAAATGCGGCCAAGAAATTGAGACTTTCCGTTCCTGAGCAACGAAGGAATGGATCCTTCCTTGCCCAACCTATCCCAAAATTCATTACGTGCTGGTAATGAAAATAATATGGCAGCAATCAACAGAGAGCCTCAGGATCACACTTTTAAATATAAGTATAGGGTTTCAGCTCAGTTGAACAGCTAATGGTAAAGCTGTTAAAAGGTCCTTAAAACCTTAAGTTTCTGTAAAAAAAAAAAAAGAAGAAAAAACTTAGATGTCGTCAAGGTTGCTAGGCAACGGTAAGTGCGGACACAGCTGGTGACCGTCTCATTTCGAAAAAAAAAAAAAAAAAATTCGGCTCGGCCTTCGCTTAGACGGCCATGAAGGCCACACCTTCGTAGAGCACCTTCGAAGACCGCCGCTTCCGGAGGATGCGGCCCTTGAAGCGAACACACCTGAGGAATGGCAGCAGGAAGTGCTAGTGCAGCAACAGGTCCACCATGACTTATAGGAAAGAAAAAACAAAAAAGACGCCAAGACTGGTGTATGGAGATATTTTGCATTTGAAATGGTTCAGCAATGACAAGTTATAGACGATTAAAAGACAGTATGCAAATGGTGCCACAGAGCATTTCAAATGAAAGGAGGGAACGCCTCAAGCTTATCTAAGCAGCTCAAAGACAAACGTCTAGATCTGAACACAGAATTCAGGGTGAGTGAGTTTCAGTTGTACGTTATATTAACATGTCAAAAATGTTTGTGGTTGTGATTTGCGACAGCTTGTTTCAGCTCCACACACAACGTGCACAATGGCTAACGTTAGCTTGTTGCAAACGAGCTGTGTGCTCACAACGTTAGGCGGCTCCTGTCATAAATTCGGTCTGTCAAAATATTACGGCGACTTTTGGAATAAATATTTATATACAGTATATACAGTATTGGTCTGCCACCCTGTTAGTCAATTTGAACGAATGCTTGCACTAATTATATGGAGGTGTGTGCACATGCGCCTGTGTCAGCAAGCTGTGCAGCAACCTGTGTGGTTTTCTGTTTGTTGCTGTGGTATTTGGTGTTGAGAATCGTGGAATTTAATTGGTACTGGTACCAACTACCACAACTGTGGTATAGTGACATCCCTATGGGGAAGCAACAATTCATTATCAGTTGAATAATTTTTTATGAGTTTTTATGGGTGTTTATGAGTATAATAAATCATGAATGCTTTATGTGTCTCCAATGCATGTGACATATGGCAGTTGTAGTTCAGTCTAAAAATGTTTTTCCACATATACAGATTACTTTACCACTTTGACTGGGCAGGCTTTTGAAGGATATTTTGTACGTCATCTGGCAATTATGATGTTAGAAGATGCTACAGAGCACCTTACCCTTTCGAAGACGAAAAGTCACAATAAAATGAAGAAGTGTCTTATTTCTTATTTTTTCTTAGTTTAAGTATACACTTGTCTGCTGCGCAACCACACCAGCACTGCAAGCATCATTTTGTATTTTTCCCTGTGTTGTATTTGTTGACTCTGACAAGGCCAGGGTCTCATATCCTGGATGGTTTTCTTAACTCTTGGATGTTGTCATACACCATTTTTGGCCTGATCCAAAACAGGTGTTACATTGTGTCTCTGTAGTGTGTCTTATACCAGTTCTCTGGGAGAAGCGGGGAAGTTGAAGAGCATTTAGTTGTGTGTGTGTGTGTGTGTGTGTGACAGACACATACACAGAAACACAATGAAAACCTCACTGGGCAGATAAAGAACAATCTCTGTCAACAAAGCTCCATCAGAGGTGTACTGGCTCATAACTGGGAAACAGGGAGATTTAAAAATTGCCCTTCTTCCTATTTCTGCTTACCTTGATCTTGTAAGAGTACATTCCCAGAGATACAGATATCAATTTTCTTTTGCTTTGACATTGTAATTTGCAAATGATAATATCACAGCATTGAAACTACCTCCTTTTGATGTACATTTGCTTGTATTAACTAACTCTCCCAGAGCAATGATGTTAATGGAGATTTATTCAAGAAGGATTGTCACTGATAGAGACTTGTGTTGGTGTAATGAGCCCCCCAAGGACTACTTGCAGGGCTCTAAGTGGACATTCATGACTGACTGACACTTAAAACTCAGTCATTATCCAAGTAGAAAAAACACTATGATTTATCAGAAATCGGAGTCTGTATTAAACATGTGGTTTTCGGCATAACATGTAAGATCTAAGTCAATGGCTGCTCAAGGACAAGTTTAAAAATGAAATTTTTGGCTACTGATGAGCAGATTCTACAATGATGACTCACAGTATGAGAAAGAAATGACAACTTTAAACAAGTCTCTAGAGTCTAGTGTTGTTCGGCTGCCAGTTATCACTCTCTCCCTGAATACCAATTGTTTTCTTATACCTACTTCATGAAGCAGAGCATCTACATGTAAGTAGGACATGATTGTATTGTTCCATATACTGTACATTTGGCACATTTGACAAGGTGAATGGATGGGCTTTATTTAATATTTATGGAGTTTGAAAATGCAACTGTGCCTACTGTCTATTCCCTAATGTTGTCACAAATGTAGGTAAAAACATTTTTTTTAATTCAGGGGTGTTATTCTGGCATCATACTGAAGGTAAATTCAGCAAGTCATATCTGCTCCTTTTCACTGTAAATCACTTGTCGCTGGGAGAGACACTTTCCTCCTGAATTATTAAATCTACTGTCCTTGAGAGCAAGACAAAATATTGTCAAGGATGGCAATATTTTCCAGGGTAAAATTGCATTGTTTTTTTAACACCACCTGGAAGGTTAGAGGCAACTGGCAATTATACTATCATGCTATAGCAAGATTAATATCACTGTATATTAAACTCTGGGGAGAAGCAATACCAGAGCTCTAATTTACATACATAAAAAACAGTCTCAATTAATATTTGGCAGAATGAACCACATATTTGCATGGCACAGAAAGGGTTAAAGACAGAATTATCCATGATTATAGCTCATGAACATTCTCAGTCATAGGCTGAAGAGGAGCATATTGTTGTGAGTGAGATTGAAGTAAAGTAGCGGGTGGGAGCGAGGGATGGCAGGTAAGGGAATGGACTGTTGACAGCAATCTGACTGCAATCCATCAGTCCCTAAATTGTGTTGCAAGGAGCAAAAATGTCGCTCTCACTGTATACCCCGCCACACACATAAATATTCATCCGAGAAACTCATTTCTGTTAATATAAAAAATGTCTAAATGAACACATTTATGACTGATATTTCAATTTCCAGGTTGAAAATAGGACTTTTGTGTGTTGACAGATTGCTAATGGTCGTATTTCTCCCTCTCCTCCTTTTCCCATTTCAGTTGTGCTGCTGGATACGACGTCTGTGTTAGGAGAGCTTGGATGGAAGACGTATCCCATAAACGGGGTAAGAAGGACAACTCTTCTCCTGATTCTATTTCACTTGGTCTTACTGTCCAGTGTTCAAATGCATGGTAATTTCTGCATCAATAAGATCAATTAGATTGATGTTAACAGGGCAGAGTGGGTAGTAGTGAGCTGTTTTATATTCACATCATTGTTTTTCTTCAGACCTCTCTGTCCACATGGGAAATACTGTAACTTGTAGACAGATAATGAGTCAAGCTCTCAAAGGAAGCTCCCCATTTGCTGTTCAATCTTCCCCTATCAATTCTTGTCCTACTGGGGTCACTTTAGAGCTACAGCTACTCCTTAAATGTTAGCCAGAGGAAAGCATATAGATCGGCAGTCAGTCCAGGCCATAATTACAAACCTAATTGCAACATTTAATACCAATATTTTGACTGTATTCTCTGCACATTAATTATACATTGTGAAGAGAGTGACCATCGTAATTGGCCATATTGATTCCAGAACACCTGTCAGTTTTACATCAGCCATCCTTCCAGTTCTTCATCTTCAGGAGGAAACGGAAAAACAAAACTGAATGTTCAAGCCTCCATTTTATCTCCAGTTGCCTCTCAGTTACTGAAGAAACCATGACTTCATGAACTGTACCTTATTCTGTACTTTTGTCAGTCACCCAAAAGGGGTACTTTCATTTTGTTCTGGCAGTAAGTGCCTCCAGTCCTGCTGAAAATCTGAGAGACAGCCAAACCGAGGGTATATTGGCATCATAAAATATAGATGTGCTGACAACAAATAACGTCTTCAGATCAAGACCTTCATGTTTTGATCTCTGTGCTGTCAGAATACCCGAGGGACTGATTGGAAATGTCTTCTTGTTGTATACAATAAGCAACACAGGCAGAATTGGCTGACTTCCATTTCTTTGTTCACATTCGCTGTGACGGTCTTTTCTCAATACCCATTAACTACAGCACAACCCAAATCAAGATCAAGACTTATTATAGGAAACAGTCAGAGTCTCTCCTACTGAGCCCGTGCCACTTTGAATTGCATTCAGTCCTTGTTTGACCATGTTTAATCCCCATTTTCCCAGAATATAAGGGTTACCCATCAGTGGTTTCTTGTCAGGAAAATGCCTGGGGTGTTTAAAGTTCTTTTATGTAGCACCTTTCAAAATGTGAAGTATAAAGTGCTTTACTTAATGAGGTAACTGCTTGTATTTGAAGTTTTCATCTGTGTCATACTCTATCAGTTGTGAGCTCTCATTACAGACTTTTTTTTGTCTTGACATAATAGAGATTTATAAAAAAGTAAATAACCCTTGGCATCCGACTGACATATTTTCTATTTTGTGTCTGAAGTCTCATGTCTGTGGACATCAGAGAAAAACCCTATTTTTTTTTTCAATATCTAATTTAAAGTAGTCAATTGCCCACAATGGCTACAGTGAGATGAGGAGTTGCTAGAAGCTACTGCAACATGCTGCAGATTATTATACAATGCCATCCAACTATCTATAACCACAGTGCCAAAACTGAACATATACACTCAAAATAGAAAGAATAGGTGTGAGAAAATCTGTGAAAACAAAACTTTCAATCAGGGGTTGATCTTGGAATATGAGATCATAATAGAGATAATAGGGGTCAGATGATGCCTGTAGTGTTGGGTGACAGGTTGACAGCAAGTGGACTGAGGTTGTGTTTCAGTGTGCCGTGGCACTAAACTTTTTCTTTCTTTCTTTCTTTTTTAAACTTTGCAGTGTTTTCTTCATCCTCCACTATCGATACTCTCTGTGGTTTTTGACTCTAAATGATCCTCAGCTGGAGGATCCCTTAGGTCCTCCCCCCTTCTCTGTCTCTCTATCTCTCTCTGCACGGCCCTCTGTGGCCCATATCAGGGTTATGGAGGTGATTACATCATGTAGGTCGCGGTGACAGCCGCCCACAGCGTTGAGGAAGAGGAGAGAGGGAGGCTGCTGCCTCCATGATTAAGCTGTCAGGCCTCTCCCCTCCTCACTCATCCACTATCCTCCGATTTACCATTAATATTTAAGGCATCGAGGTGAGAGGGCCTGAGGGAAGGTGTGAAGATCTGGGGAGGTAAAATAGTTTAAATCCCCCTCACTACCTGGGAGCCAGCAAGAGGAAGTCAATCCCCACCATATTAGACACAGCCTGGTATCAGGCCGATACAGCAGCACACCATGTAGCTGCCTATCAGAGCTGCACACTGGTTCTAGTTCTGGATATAAACTGTTGTCTGTCAGTCCTGCCCAGTGCACACTTTCAAATAATTTCATATGCAGTAACTGCTCCAATATGATTACCTGATGATGTGTTTGGCAGGAATATAGCTGGTTGTATGATATGAAATTGAAGTTGAAGTAGAAATTGAGGTGTGTATATTTGGATGTTTTTTTTTTTTTTTTTTATCAAAAGCCAGTAAACAACTCTTGTAACAAGAGGAAGGTGAGTGGTTGTGTAGAAGAGGAAGGTTAACTACAAGTGCACTCTTGTGGTATGCCAGCATTGCCATGCTGTGGCAGGACACTGGATATCCATGGGAACTGTAGGACACACTGAATCCAACTATGTACATCACATCACCGCAACATTTCCCGGTGGTTTGAGGGTCGTTCTGGCCTGAGCCGTCAACTTGACCAGCGATAATTTGGCAAGCAGGAACGACTTGACAGACCTCTCAGAATCCACACATCAGATGCGACTCTCACTCTTGCCACAGTGTAGAAAATGACATCTCTCTGCAACGCACAAAGCAAACCATCCACCTGGTGAAAAAGACAGAATAAAAGGAAAGGTGGAGCAAGGAGGGAGAGATTAAAACAGTGGAAGGTCCATGCCACGAAGTAAGCAATATGTTTGCCAGTAAGTGAGCAGGTCAGTCAAAAACACACATGATATACCCAGCATGGCAAGCTAAGTAGCTGATAACAGTGTGACACATGGACCCATAGGCTACACAGTTGGCATGTCTTACGTCTTTGTGAAGGAATCATATCATAACAATGAACACAGCGATTATGTAACAATCATTTCCAGTAAACCTAGACTACATACATTTTTGTATTTTGTAATCTGGATCATTTTCCTCCTGGACGAACATAGAGGCCTAATGTATAACTAGTCTTGTGCTTGTTACCTCAACAAATAGGTTAGCCTCGCAGTCTGGTTGTTTGGGTGAACAGGGAAGCCTGTGATAGAGTCAAAATCCCAGCATGAAATATTGTTGAGCTTCGCTCCTGCATCTTTGTATTCAGTTTTGGCTGAGTTATGACTCAGATGATAAGTAAGATTACAATAACTAGCCTCCTATTATTTTTAGAACACTGGCATGCACCTGTTCCTTTCACTTCTCAGTATCTTTGCCTCAGGTCTCTCACTCCATTCCTGTTCAACTCTCCTATGCCCCTCTTGAGAGGCTCCTTTATTCTATACACACACACACACACACACGCAACCTGATATTGCATTCTGCAGCAGTAACTCAAACTTGTGAAATATAGTTGTTTTCCTACAAAAAACAAATTTGAAGCACAATATAATATTTCTTGAGAGCAGGTTAAAACATAAAAGTTTACAGCAGTCCTCTTCTTTACAACACTGCCTCACTACGCAAATTTGTCCTTTTTATCGACACATTCTTTGCCGTCTTGTGCTCATCTTTGCATTTGAGAGGTGTCCCGTTATGGTAAAAGTTATAGGTAAGATTTAGCTGTCAGTCTGGGTAGTATAATAGTTCATTAGCAATGCTGGACTTATAATTCCTTGCAATGGGCACATTATGTGTGATTATCACAGTTGCCTGGGAATACTTTTAATTACAGGGAGAGACTGAGACACTTCAATCAATTAATTGATTAGGCTTGGTCTCACCCATCCCTAGAATGCAATTCCCTGTCGGTCCACATGCAAGGCTTCTCCAGCTCAGTGGAAAGCTGTAAACAGATGTTTACACACTGTAAACACGATCATATGTCTTGGCCATGCCCAGCCTTCAGTGCAAGGTGCCCTTTGATTATTTTATACCTGCTCTGCTTGGAAAGTAAATAGACCTGTTTCAATCAGCCCGCAAGGGAAACCATGCAAGAAGGACTGTTGTTATGTTTGTTAATGACTTCACTGAATGTGGGAATATCCTCACAGTTAGAAAACACATTCACCCTCAAAGGTTTCACTCATTAGATTTGTGCATATTGAACAAGAATCGATCCATACCATGTCTTTCAAGGACTTTGTCTCTGCAAACTTTTTCCTGTAGCAGGGTTGGGGTGGGGGGGTGGGGGGGGGGGGGGTGGGGGTGAAGCAAAGGGAGATGCGCATATTTATTAAATTACATGAAACAGCTTTAAGGGATTAAGAATGTCTAATGTTGCCTTTTGCTCTCCCTCATTGACATTGTAATGGAAACTTAGCAGAGGCAGTTCTGATGACAAAGAATGATAGTTGCCAATCATACAGGTGAGGGAATAATACTATTTTGATCTATTGTGATAGATCCCAGGCAACCAATAAGTCACATCTACCGAGGGGAGTATAAACACAACGTTACGTAAGCACAGCGCCGGCACATTGGTTTACTGCTGCTGGAACACTGCTCAGTCAAATATTAGGCTGCGCAACCTCGATACCTCACAAGTGTTCAGCTCAGAGCAAGACATTTGTCTCAGAGTGTGTGTAGACAGGTGTGTTTGTGAAGAACACACCAAATGTGCATTAATCCGCTGCTGCAAATGGTCCCCAACAAATTCACTACTTACTGTTTTTTTTTCTGTATTGCACCAATGTTTTTGACCTGTTTTCAGCAGAAATTGACAAATTGGCTCAGTGACAGGCTGAGGGAGTCACAAAGTATCTAGAAGCAGACTAGGACATTGTTTTTGTGGCATTTGTTGACAGTAGGAAAAAATACAGAATAATACCAGATTCATCCATTAGGTTTTGAGAGTTATAGATCCTGATTGATGCCTTCAATTGTAGCTTCAATACAAAAGTAACCGTATCAGCCTTAGACTCTGCTCTTACCCATCCAGCTTTGGGTGCCAAGTTGTTTGTGTAGCTTTTTCCTCCATCATGCAGCACCCTGCTGTGCTATTGTGCGATACTGCGCCATGATAATACCCAGTTTTTGTTATCATTCCCCCGATACAACAAGAGTAAGCTCCGGCAGCCTCTAATCGACATAAAGTCCTCAGAACAAATCGGTCTGTCAGTTTTGAGAAAAGTTTTCAGAGGATTGCTGTCAGATTTAGCCTTTGTGTTTGGAGGGTGGGGAGATGGGCAGGGAGAGACAGAATTGAAATGAGAGAGGAAAATAAGAAAACAGAAGAAGAAATACAGAAAAAGATGGGTGGCCATGCGAGTGAGTGATTGGATATAACTTGAGTGAAAATGAATAAAATGACTAACACACGTTTAAGTGCTTACACCCTGAGGAAGGCATTTGCACACCCTCTCAAGCCTCTTTTCTCCCCCCCCCAATACTAATCCCTAATCTTTTTATTGCAATATTTAACCACAAGTAATTGATTGCAACTACATGACCTAAGGCTTATCTCCAAGCACTTCCTCCATCCCTAATACTATTAGCGTTGACAGTGAGACTGAACAACAGAGAGGAGGAGGAGGAGAGAAGAAAATCTGTATGTCAGTGTCCTTCATAGCTCAGATAAACTTCTCTAAGGCGTGCTGCTGAGTGATGGCCGGCAGCGCTGCGAGAAAGGAAAAAAAAAAAAGGGAATAAGCCAGAATCACTCAACTTCTCCCCATGGAGGCTCTAATATAAAAAAGGTATGATGATTTAGCACACCAGTGTTCGGCTCAGGGACCTCTGCCATAACCGGGCTTAAGCAGTGCCGGGGGATTCCTTAATTGGCTTGTTTCTTGTCAGGGACACACCGAGGCCGATATCTAATGCGCTCCCACTCGGCATCTCGCTGACAGCAGAACATATCCTGACAGCTTTTTGGGCTAACCCTCACCGTGTGAGGAATGCAGTGAAGCTGAGTTGGAGAAAGAGCAGGAGGGAACTACCGGATGGATGCAAATGGGAAAAAAAAAAAAAAAGAGGAAAAAACAGAGGGAGGAAAGAGTGAGGAGGTTATTAGTGCCCAGCTGAATTCAGGAGCTGAATTCATAAATATGAGAAGTATTGGCAACCAAGGAAAGAAAACTGAATATGTGGTTGCTGGAAGACAAGGTAGAGTTAAGACAGATGTTTCTTTTCATGAGTGAAAAGAAACATTCTAGAAATCTAGAATGTTTCAAATGCAAGGAGGTTAATAGTTCTGTACTTAGAGGTACGGTGTCTTGACAAAGAATGTATTTTAATGAATTTCCAGACCAAATTTTGGGTCTATTAAATGTTAGGTTCTTATATTTTTAAATTCTGTCTTAATACAATCCGGCAGGTACCAGATGTCAGTGTAACATCAGAAAGACCTTGGAATTTTGGGTGGAAATAAAAATCAGGTTGATGTCCAAACTCAACAATTTGCTAATTGCTAATTAATAATACAAGTTAAAACCAACAAACCAAAAGCTGTAGTCAGAATTTTATGTCAAAATTAACAGCAGCCTTAGACGATGTCCTGACATTGAATTTTGGTCGCCCGACGTCACAACCTACATTCAACCAAATATCAACATCTGATGACATTAGTGATCAGCTGCATGCCTGCAGGGAATGCTCACTAGAAATGTTGTTCTTTGACAGTTGTTTATCACCATATTCATTTGTCATGCCCATTCTGACTGTGCAAGGATGCTATTCTAATTTGACTATACACTGAAGGAATGGGGGACAAAATGCACAGTTCGAATTCAATGTGCAAATGCTTTCAGAATCTAATGACGCTTCGGCAGTCTGAGTTTGCCAAGTCAAGTTGGTATCTTCATCCTAGTGGTCGTGTCGGTTTGTCGTCAGAGCTGTGTTATGGCAACATTGTGCAAGGTTGGGTTCTGCTAGATGATTCTATTTTTAGGATGTTGTTTAAGTCTGATAAAATAGCCTAATCATGCAATGTACAGCACAAGCAATGTACAAAAAAGTAGCAGGTTCCTTATTTTGCTGACACTGAACTTCACATTTGCCGACTGAAATGATAAATGGAGCCAGTGGCAGATTATATCAGCTGTAGCTAAGTAACCCAAAGGCCGCAGTGCAACTTGCCTCATGTAGTTTGTATGCTTTCTTTAAGTCAGTGTCAGCCAAAGATGGCTTGTTGGAGAAAGAAGCACAACACTGTAGCACCACCTCTTTGATTGTGTTTTTTCTTTTGAACAAGACCAAGAGTTATGGGCCTCTCTGGTGAATTGATCAGCTGCACAAATAGGGTTTAATCTTAGTGAAACCAGGGCAAAGACCAAGCTGACCACAGCTGACAATTTGACAAATTATGCACTTCCATTCAACCTTCCATTCACCCATTTCAGAAATTTTCACACATTAGAAATTTTCACACGTATTTGGAATTTCCCTGTTAAACTTTCATACACGTTATCAATATTTTAAGCTTCTTTGCCTAATGGATCTAAATCAGGACCTCCAGTATTTGGAGCAAGTAGCTCATGAAAATGAGATGTGCAGAGTAAGTGGGCTACACCTGTTCCACGGTGTCAGATACACATTTAATCAACAATTCATATCGAATGCTGCTTGTCTCATTTTCAGGTTGTGAATATTCATATTAAGATTCATCGCCTATTTGAAAAATCCTATGTTTAAATGTTATATTGCATATTTGCAAATTAACTAATTGAATGTCAATTATACTGTAAATGTTTTTTAAATGATCATCCTGATATGATCTGAATGCATAAACCAGTGTTGGTTTGGAAAACTATTATTTAGTAACTGCTTTGGCAATATTGCACTTTATATAAGTGTAAGAGCACTGAATTAACTGGTGGATGATCAGAGGAGGACTTACTTGTTTATTACTGTAAATTAAAAGTCAAGGCTTGAGGTTGTTGTGGAAAGGATAAATCAACCATTCCTCAAGTGTCAGTGTAATTTAACTGACCAAGAAGTGATGGGAAATCTCTCTCTCTCTCTCTCTCTCTCTCTCTCTCTCTCTCTCTCTCTCTCTCTCTCTCTCTCTCTCTCTCTCTCTCATTGTCCTTGTCTGTCTACCCTTTCTTCCCTTTCTATTCCTCCTCCTATCCTCTTCTCTCCGCCCTGTGTCTCCATAGCTGTCTTCAACCGCCCCTTCTGTCGCGACCCGTCTCCACTAGCCCTGTACTCCCCCCTCACTCCATCTTACCTTTCCTGCATATTGACGTCAGTGCACTGGAAAGGAAAAACTAAGTGTGTGTGTGCGCGCGTGTGTGCATGCGCGTGGTTTAAGATGAGCCAACAAATGCTGGCTGAAAACTCTAACTCTAAATGCGTGGCCAAAAGGAGACAGACAGAGGGAAAGATAAAGAAGGGTAGAGAGACAGGCAGCGGGACAGCGAGAGGTTAAAGCCGGGAAACCATTCATTTTTTATAGGTTGTTAGACTAGCAGTTACATGCAGTTATGCCAGTATTCAAGCAGTCAGTCATGCGTTAGCACCGACACGCAGATAATCAGAAGGTATACATTCAGACGGTAGGGCAGCCATTAAGACAGTAAGTCATAGACAGAAGAAGGCTAACTGTACATGTGCTGTAAACTATAGTTTCTTAAAGGTTTTCTTTGTAGTTCCATGGAGACTTGGTGCTTTCATCTTGCTAGAATTGTGTGTTATTTTTCTTTTTAGAAAATAACACTGATCCTAAATAGATAAATGGTTTAGTAAATGATGAATTCTTAAATGTCTGTTTTAGAAGTTCTATGTAGAAGCAGGAAGCCTGGTTTGTTAGAACATAAAGTAAAATGTAAAGAATTTTTCTGGTTCTGTTAGCGCAGTCAGTGAAGCAGGAAGGTTCTGCTCATCTGGGAATTGACTTTCAGGTAGGGACACTGTAATAAGGGGCGACCTACACACACATATATATACACACACATACACTGTCACAGTCACAGGAATATCCACCCTGAGGTTTGCACATTGACAGTTTTCTTTCTTTCTCCTTCTCTTTCGCATACATACACACTGCACCCACATGGTAAACTTGCATGCACAGATGGAGAAAAGCATGCACATACAGATTTCTTCTCACTCATCACCAGTTCCTTTGTGTCTCTCCGTACATTCACAGACACACACACACACACACACACACACACACACACACACTCACGCAGGCACAGGTACAGGTACAGACACACCACGCACTATTGCACACATTCTCATGCGCACTCCGAAGGAACAGTGAGGTGGCCCAGTTAGAGGAAACCTGCCCAAGGTCACAGTGCTTTATCTCTAGTAAGCTGTTTACTCCTGTCTGTTTCACTTGACTTGCATCAGAAAAATATATTACAGTGACACTGACGCATGTCTGCTATATACCAAGCCTGAACCTCAGCTCTGCACTGATGCTGTATTTATTGCAGTGGCAGACTGATCATTGCCCCAAAAGACAACACAAACTGGTCACAGCATGCAGACAAACACTCAGAAGTAAGAAACAGAAGTATTAATGGATGTATTCATAGCATTGGTTATAATTGTTTTCAGAGACTAGATTTGTTAATATTTCATGCTAAATTGTGATGTAAAAATTGGATGACTGGTGCTGCGGATTTGCAGATGCATTCTATCCTGCTATTTTTACCTTGTATTTAATGTCACTCTTCTGTGTCAAAATATTATAATGCCTTAAAGCCCTACATAATCCTGCTAAATGACATGCTGCCTTTATAACATCGCTGACATTTGAGATGTCTGAGTGGAGAAATCATTTCAGTGTGGCGTGGGAAGACTTAGTAATCAGTAATATTGGTTGTGCCACAAATCTGAGCTGAAACTTGCCTTTGAGTCACATTTGAGACTTGTATGTATGAATTTCAGTGGAGAGTATTAGGCTTGTGTGGTTTTATGTAGTTGTATCTAAAGTTATTATTTATAAAGAGTGTTTTTCCACCTTTGTTTTGTACTCTGATTGCTTCATGAAGATCTACACAAAAAATTAGGTTTTACTTTGGTGACTTGTGAACCAAAGTGGGTGTAAGAAATCAGTCTGCTATTCATTGGCACTGGAGCTCTAAGAAGTACAACTAGTACAATAGCTTTCACTTTCTAGACTGACAAAAAATTGTATACAAATCTGACTATCTAAGATACTAACAGATTTAAATTTTATATTAGAAAATGATCTTCCTTCAGGAAGGTAGCCTGGCTCTTTCAATCAACAGTTGAACATCTTTCTTTGTCACCCAGATTATGTGTGGTTGATTGAAACAGGATTTTTCTTTGGAGCTGTCTATATAGTTTTGTAATAGCTTTGTGCCTAGCAGAGCAATCGCAGTGCTCCATCAAGCTCTGACATATCCATTTGTCACACTCTCTGTGGTCAGATAGAAAACCAAGGGAAGATGCGCGCACACACATACAAGCACACACAGTGAGATGTAATGCCAGGAAATGTGTCCCAGCATATGGTGTTATTGTATTTTGATGTCAAAACACAACAAAATGCTTCTTCACCTGTTTTATGGTTTGGATATGGACATGTCAGTGAACTGTTGAAACAGCCATTGATGAAAATCTAATCTGACACTTCGAAATTGAAAAGAAAATGCTCCAAACAGAGATTGATCAACACAAAGTTGACATTTTATGCTACGTTGGATCAATGGAGTCAGTGAAGTAACAAGCTAAAATGGAAAATGCATTATCAGCAGTAGAACTACAAGAGGGCAATGTTGATAAGGTCATTTGTAAATCTTTGGTACATATGACTTAATGACTGAAATCATTCCTTTTGTATATCTGCATATTTTCCATATTATTGCATATAATGTTTTGGTCATATAACAGCCAAGCATTACTGGAGGAACCCCAAGCCAACATGACATTAACAATGAATATGAAATAACATGAAAATTAAAACAATACAATGAAAGAAGACAAGTTGTAAAAATGTGCTCTTTTTAGCCTGATTTTCCTAATTATTATTATTTTGTATTACAGTATGGTATTCAGACCAGCATGGAGGGAAGCCCAGACAATTCTTACACCCACTCTTAATTTTTACAAGAATTTAAATGAATGCAGAAAGCAGGAGCCCAATGACTGTATATAAACAAGGATGATCATCTCCGCTTCCTCCCACTGTACAAAAATGAAGCCAAAATATGACAGACATCATTTGAAGCCAGAGTCTGCGCAGTAGTGATCAGGGAGTGGAGCCACGGTATCGAAGTCCCGCCCATACACCCACCTGACCCAATCGCTAGTCAGTCACAGTTGTCAGTAATGACGTTACACTCCCGTTTTATAACTTAAATAACTAATTAAAATTAAACTTATCAGAAAAGTAAACACTTGAATACATCCATCAGTATGATAAGAACCTAAAATGACAAAAATGTGATTATTTTTTGTTCCATCCACTAACATGGAGGGGGCAGGGTTTATGATATATATATATATGTACTGTATACTGCAGCCATTCAAAAGGGGGCGATTAAGATGTTTTGGCCTCACTTTCGGGGAGCTGTCATGTTGTCCATCTTTATATAGAGTCATGACTTTGGCCCAGTTCCAGTGTCCAGTCCTGAGCACTGAACTCTCACAGACGTGTCACCTGAGTGATCAATGAATGCAGAGAGTGCTTAAAACTCTGTATGAGGGATGGGAGAACACTCTGTGAAATCACACTACTCGGACAGAGAGTTTTCTGTGGCCAGTAGAGAAAGCCTATACCTATAGTTAAGTTAATGTACGTTTGGACCATGTTTTTAAGCAATTTAATGCCTTTATTAGACAGCAGATAGTTGAGAGATGACAAGGGAGAGAGGGATGTTGAATGACATGCAATAAAGGTCCTCTGCCGGACCTGAACCGCAAACTTCGCAGTTCATTGTCAAAGCCTTAACCTCTAAGCCACAACTGACACCGTTTCATTGCTCTTTTAACCTCACAACACTATGCAATGTGGGTTATGAGCAAAGTTTTTAGCATTAAGAACTTGATCACGTGAATATTTTAAGGCTATGTTTTAGTTCCCACCTGGTTCAATTCTGCTTTGCTGTTGACAGGTTTCACGAAAACTTCCTCATATTCCATTGCTAAAAAGCATAAGGTTATTAAAAGCTGTCAAATGAATTTTATACATAAAATAGAATAAATTCAGTTGAATATTTGTATTTCACCCACCACATGTACATAGCTACTGAACATTTGGGTCAGTCAGAGGTCCAATAGTGAAAAAGCCAGAGACTAACTCGGTCACCTACCCTATATTTACCATGAATCCTCTCTAGCATTGATGGCAACATTAAGTATCAATTTTCGCTCTTGGAGATAATAGCCTCATAATATGCCCAAGTGTGTGACACATCCCTCCCCCTTTACTCCTCTGTCACTCACCATCTCTCTACCACCAATCAGTCCCTTCCTTCATGACACATTGTTGTGTCTCAGCAGGAGTTCATACAATAAAGATGACCACAATCCATCTTTGTAACACATAGATTACACCCTTTACATTCGCCGATGCTGCCGCATCAGTACACTGTTGCAGCCAGTGAAGGTCATGTATCCTGTCATGCTGAAAATTGAAATGGGTCCCATACATATTCAAAAAGTCAAATGGTTTCCAGTGGGTTCAAATAATTTCCATCCATATTCATAACATGTGTCTAGCCCAGTCTTATGATCAGAGGGAGACAGAGAGAGATGTGCCAGTTTGCAGGGTTGACATTTGATATTAGAGCCAATTTCTCTTTGTAGCTGAGTAGAGTTTACTCGTTTCTATGTAAAACTGCTGCTGGGGCATACAGAACACCATCTATTTTAGCTCATTCAATCCGAGTATAAGTCACCACTCACCTCCCAAACCCCCCCGAATCCCAATTCAAACTGGTGGAGGGTGTGGATGGATTGTAGTTCTGCTCCATGTAGTAACAAAATGCTGGGGAAGAAGATTAATCACAGCACTGCAGGACAAAACCTCATCCTTTCTCCCTCCCCTTTTCTCCCTGTCACCCTTGGTATCAATTTACTAAACCCCAAACGATGGCGGAGTCCCCCGTATCTAATATCATTTGTCTCCAAGACTTTCAAAACCCACTTATAAACTACATATCTGGGGAGAAAGTGAAGCAAAGATAGATCACTAGAAAATATATAATTGTTACTTGGGCCGTGTGATGAATTATTGAATGGATGCCACCACATTATCAGCTTAGAGGGCATGCATTTACTGAATGAGCCTCCAATATGGCGTGTTCGGATAATTTAAAAGCTGTGAGAGGGTTTGACTGTCATGATCATAGTACAGTCGGTGTCAGTTTTACGCGTTCAACCCTATTAATGTGATTGTTTGTTCTAAAACTGCCATGAAAGTATGTATTCAGTCAAGTGTTGTACTATAATAGGTAGAATCTTTCTAATGTGATAAGGCATCACTGAAGTGGAAAACAAGCAAATAATTCAAAAGTTATCCTTCCCTTTGTCTGTGTGACTGTGTGCGTGTGTTTCTCATTTATATTCTTGTCCTTCTTCTAGGAAATGGAGTTAGAGCTGTGATAGAGGAGAGGCAGGGTCACTTGGCTAAAATTCATTCCCCGAAGCTCCGCAGTTTATCCTCCCTGTCTCTTTTACAAGCAGAGACAGAGGGACGGGAGAGAGAAACATCTTGTTTTCTTCTCACCTCTCAGGTCTAACTTCAATCTAAATCTTAGATCCTGGATGAGAAGGTGGATGGGGGCGTTTGAGGTCGGAGATGGTGCCTAGTAGAGGGATATGGTTTCACTTGAGATGAATGTTTTGTCTGGCAAGCTCTCTAAAATGCACTTAACATTTCATACAAATTCTCAGTATACTGAAAGCCGTGCCTCACCACACGCTTTCTCTGTCTATCTCTCTGCTGCTTTCTCTGTCCTAATTGATCGAGCAGCCCAGGCAATCCCGTATTGTCTGCACTCATTTCCAGTCAGGCTTGTTTAAGCATTACAGACTGGAGTCGTATGGCTTTGCTAAGGGAAAGATGTCTCCTAGTGTTACCAGAAAGACAGGCGGACAGAGAGGCAGACATGGGTGAGAGACAGCAACGGCAACACGCTAACTTAAAAACCCAGAAGACAAACCTGAAACAATGCTCTGCGTCCCGGGAGTAGCTTTGCAGAGTCCTAATGGATATTTGTGCTAAGCTTTAATATGCACCTTCATTTAGATGTGCAAAGAACTGCTGTCTTACAATTTGCTATTTCAACATTTAATTTGAATCTCCTACTAAAATGCATAGTGTACATTCATAAGGCCTTACAAATATGTTGAATGTATATCCTACCTCATCTGATTACCCCCATTGATGACAAAAACAGTACTTTTTTTAAGTCCACAGTAATATAGTTTCTATAGATCAATAAAGGTAATCAATGCATGACACACCAATCCAACTGCCCTATAGAAAGCGCACAGTTGGTAATGGGGAGCTGCTTTCATTAAAAACATTGAACAAGCCTGATTGGCTTCATTTCTGGTGGGTTGTTTTTTTCTTGTAACTCAGCCAATTACATCACTTGCTCTAGCCCTTTTTATTAAACAGCTTGAGCACAGAAAAAAAAGCACCATGTTTCCCTCCATTCCATTTTCTGTTGAACTATTTAACACAAGTAATTGGTTCTGGGCAGCATGTTGCAGCGGCTGCCTTTAAGCAAGACGATCCTTTGTTCAAGTTTACTGGACAACAGCAGGGCTCTACCAGTGTGGAGTTTGCATGTTTTACCTATGTATGCAGGTTAGGTAAATTGGACACTGTTAATTGCCTTTATGTGTGACTGCGAGTTTCTGTGCGTGCCAGCCCAGTGATAGGCTGCTGTGTGTGCTGGGATATAGAGAACCCCTCCCCATAACCTTGCACAGGATAAGCTGGCATTGATAATGGATGTATGGTCATTAGCAACATAGGTGACTAACGAATTAATTTGACCACTAAACTTGAACCTTTAATAGTGTCACAAAACTGCACCCACATGGCCCTCTCTGGTAATGCCTGAAACAGTGAGTGTCTTCTGAGCAGTAGACTGAGCCGCAACAAACTGTTCCTCTATCTGGCACATGTTTCTCCCCAAAACTTTGAATAAAACTGTCACACTAATATATGTTTTGCTGCTGAATGCAAATTATAGGATGTTACAAGCTATTTGTCGAAGCAGCCAAAGCTATAGTTTCTCTAAAGAGGACAGTCATTATTTCCAAGACAGCAAAAGGTCACTTCATCTGGAAAATGTATAAGATGGATCTCTTTAAGTCGTTTTATCTGTCAAAAAGGAAAAACAAGTGGACACCATCATCACAATCAAAATATCAGAGACTCAGTCTTCTAATACTCATTTTATATTTTGAACCTTTCTTTGGTAAATTGACTGTTTTTATGGCTCAGAATTGTTTCATTTACTTTTCTATTAACCACTAACCATTTTGACTTTTTACTCTTGCCTTAAGCTCATTGTCAGGTATCACAGGCTGTTTGCAGCAGTCGCTGTGCTTAAATTAAGTAACACCATCATAAGCCTAAAGTAATCTTAAATTTAAGTTTAACCTTCAATTTTAATCCTAAAGCTTCCCTTAAGAAGTGTCTCTTCTGAGTATTGTCTCCATCTATTCCATTCTTATGGGAGAATATTTGGCCTTCAAGCATACATGAGAACTGCAATACACACGTACACATTCTCACACACAGTTACGTACAGCTTAACAATCACCTCCCTCCATTTACCTCTTGTCCGCTGTCCTATACTGTCTTGTGATTCTTTTGCTGTTCATCTTCCCCTTCCCCATCCTCTTGATACCTTTTTGTCATTTGTTCATTTTCTCTCTCTCTCTCCCCCCCCCCCATCTCTCTGTCTCTCTGACAGCCTCTTCTTAACAGAGAGCAGCAGACTGTGAAAACAGGCGAGAGGCAATGTGTCGGGGGTGTGTTTGTGTGTGTTTCATCCTGTATGTCTGCAGAGGGAAGACAGTATAATTAACTAAATGAAACATTAGAATTGAAGTGATATTTATTATGTTACTCCAGATAACGCAGTTATTTTATTATTTCTGTTTAATCATTACTCATCTTCTCATAATACTGCTGCCTTCAGGTGCACTCAGATATTCATTGAAGCGCTTTTAGATGAAAATAGTCATCAAATCAGCCCCTAAATGTGGCTTCTTTTTCCCTTAAGTTTTTTTTTTTTTTTTTTTTTTTTATCAAACAAGTATGTAGAGGTGCTTCACTGACTTCTAACAGGAAAACACATATATTTAGTGTATTCATTTATAGCAAAATGTGAAAAGATTTAGGAAAGATTGAATCGAATGATATACATGTGAAAAGCAATGTAAACATTACTGTAAATGGTTGTTTTGGTCTCTGTCCTCATTGCTACGAGGATCACATTTAATTGACTTTGTAGGTTCCTTCATATGTCTCCAGCAATACTTGATGGAAGCATAATATTACTGCACTTCAATCAATACAATATTTTTTTCAGTGCAGGTTTCATGTTTGTCAGACCAATAAAGTAGACTTGTATTTAATTGAACAGGGACTGAGAGAAAGATAAAAGAGAATGAGATAGTGGTGACCTTTTCCACAGTTTAAAATGCCACAGTTGTCTTTATCATTGACTCCAGTGTTTGATGGCAGTTAGGCTCCTGCTTTTGACTCATCAGTTTGGAGCACTGATCTGAAGATATATGCCCCGAAAAATAATAGTTTTGAAAAGGTCTGTTGATTAGGTTTGAGTGTATACAGAAATGTGAGTCTCAGAAAAGCCTCTTATTTATTAAGAACCCATGCAATTAAACAATCTAACATTTGCAATAGCTCCCAAAAACCTTTTTTGAGAGTTACCTTTTTGTTTAGAGTATAACACAAGAATAGCTCGACAGTGAATTAATGTTCAAGGTAGAATATATTTGGGTGTGTCTGTAGAGGATGCTTTCTTCTACCTGGGTGACCTGGTCTTATCTAAGCTGTGGTTGAACCCTGCTACCTCACCCACTGGCAAAGTCTGTGTGTGGGTTCGTTGTAACACTGTGTGCAGCCGTCACTGTGATCTCACATCAGTCAGAGGCTGCTGAGCCACACATTGACATTCCAGCCTGCCTGCCTGCCTGCCTGCCTCTCTGGCAAAAATAGATATGTAAAACGACAAGCTCTTTTCCCCCGTTTTCCCACGCATAGTTTGTCTGAGCTGGTGGGGGAAAAAAAAAGAAAGGTCTCTGCTCGGTGTCAGCTCAGATGGGAAAGAGTCAGCATGTGTGGAGGGGACTGACATATCGCCGTTTAGGCAAATGAGATGGAGGAGAAGACGGTGAATGGAGACAAGGTTCATGCCCTTAACCAATGTTGATCCTGCAGGTAGACAGGGTTTTATTGGCGTGTGAGTGTTGAAGATGCTGATAAATGATATTTTTGCCAGCGAGATACTGAAGATACTGAATCTTCATTATAACTTGAGATCTCACAGTTTTCATGTGCAAAAGTAAAGGGAGTTCAGTGGTTTATGTTACCCTCAGGGTTTAGCTTGTTCTAACACAATAGTTCCATATAGGCTTTAAAACCCGATAAGCATTTTTTTATTTTCTCATAGCATGATAGGACTCTTACCTGACTACTTGAACATTATTATTCTGTTTGCTACATGGAATGAACCAAATGGAAGTCATTTTGTTCAAAACACATTTTCTTTTACTTCAAAGGAACAACCATAGATTTAGTTGTGAATTTTCATGTTTTTCATGCTGATCTGTCAGTTTAACGAGACTAAGAGTCTACAGCTATTGTAGCAGACTGTCTTAAAACAAAGTGCCTAACAAATAGAATTTTTACCCCGAAGACAGTGTTAGATCAACATCAAGGGATCATCAAAGTTACAATGTGTGCAGAAGTTTTGGCACCTCTGGGCTAATTTACATATTTTGTTGATTTTTGAAGTGAGAAGAAATAAGTACAAGCCCTGCAGCAACATTAAAAATTAAGTTCTTCAACTGTTAATGCACTATCACTTTTTATTTCATCAACTTGAAAAGTAGGGGGAAAAATCAACAAGGAATTGAGGCATGTACAAAAGTTTTGTCACCATTCCAAGTCCATACTTGTGTAGTGAACTTCCTGTAGGAGACATTAATGTGTGTAACAAAAACCATGGCAATATATGCAATAGACATTTCATTCAAAATTACAAATGCCAAGCAGCTGGTGGCGCTATCCTGAAACTCAGAGGATCTGCGAAGTCAATATTGTCAGCGAACTGTGAATGACTGTACAAATTTACATGATGAATTGAGATATTTGAGTCTGCACCAAAGTGGTGGACCAACTGACCAACCATACATTGACATAGCCATCACATAATCAATGCTGCTAACGTGGTTTAAAAAAAAAAAAAAAAAAAAAAAAAAGAACATCAAACAGTAGTGTATCTAAACCTGTATCTGCATGAGGATTTGGTGAGTGTGAATTGAACATTCAGCAAATTCAGGGGTCTGACTCAAATGAAATGCAAAATCAGCCCTTCTGGTCAAATCCGTGAGTCCTCACTGACTACTGAATCGATCATGCCATGTATGTGATACTGTGGATGTTTTTTCATTAACATTGTATTGGGAGGTTAGAGGTCAGGGAGAACAACAGCCCCCGAGGTGTTGAGACTCAGTGTCTGGCTTAAGGACACTTAAGCAGGATGGATGCTCCTGATAAAAGGACAACATCTTTGACACTTAGACTTGTCTGCTTGGCTCTTCAAAATACATGTTTGCATTTTTTTTCCTTCATTAAAAGTGTAAAGAAAAAGGTTTGCATATATTAATGCCAGGCTTGATTGATTTAACACAACAGCAAGGGGAGCAATCTATAGCTGCCAAAGACAAATGATAGATTGGGACCCTCCCCAGAGGCCTAAACTGTAATGGACATTATACTGTGCTGAAGGACATAAATGCAAAAGACATGGGGTGGTGATGGAGCCAAACATGTTGAATTTCTAAGCATGTTGCTTTGGCAGTCTTCTGGTCTTATTTCCATGTAAGGTGGTGCTATTATTTTATTATTTCTCAACAGAAAGAAGACATTTATCACCAGCCACACACTTACTTTTTAAGGAAATCATATATGTGACTTTACAAGGCCAATTTATTTGCATAGATGAGTTCTTATGTAGGAATCAATAAAATCTTGATGGATGGCACCTGACCATTGCACTGAGCTTGTGGAGTAGTTGTCACATAGCAGACATCAAACCTCTTTTTCCCTTTTCTTCTTCAGTTCGTTTCTCTTTCCTCTATGGTATCAAGTAGCTCTACATTAGATTTAGAAATGAGAAACATTTATCTCTTCTTCCCTCTGTATCCTTTATGCTTCAACACAACATCCTGTTATTCAGCTCAAAAAGAGAACACAAAGATACTCCAAAGATCTTCCAACGTCACAGAAGGCAAAAAGTGTAATAACACAAGCTGTACACTTTAAGAAGAGAACAGTTTTCTCTGTCTTTGTCTCTGTCCGCTCAGATCTGAGAACTGTGATAGTTTACTGTGTCCTGCAGCGTTTCCCTGTTTGCTTGAAAAAGTATTACTTGCCCAAACAAGATTGTAAAATTGGAGCTGTGTCAGTTTTTACAAATTCAAATGAAAACCAGGTTTTTAAAAAGCATGGAAGGCTAGGGTAATTCTATGTATAGTCAATTTGTGGGCTAATGTTTGGCATTTAGTGTAAATCAGTGACTAGTCAATATGTATTCTACATACCTCTGATAATGATTGACATACCTTTGCTGACCGCTGTTGGTATATATGGCTTAATTATTATGATGTCAATGTCTGACCAAAGGAATTATTCTAGTGGGGGGGGGGATTTTACTCAACAGTCTCTCAAATCTGCAATCAAACATACCTTAAGGGAACAGCAAACACTTAATTAACAGAATTTTATTAGTCTTGCTCTTGTCATTAATTTCCAGAGGTTTTTACGCTGACCAGAGTGTGTTACTGGAGGAAAACACTTCAGCTGTGTCATTAGTGTGTTTTGGTGACTTTTAAAACTGGTCAGCATTCAAAGATACTGAAAATGAGCCGCAAACATCAGTCCAACATCAGCGAGCTTCAGAATGTCATACACGTTGAACACTATCTTCAGTGCCCTCAGCTATCTTTGGAGGATGACTGAGGCCATGACCAACAGGGTGTCACTTTGTGAGAGCGCCACCGGGATGACAGATGGGTGCTTTGGCTCCACCCTGCTGGCTACCCATCCACTGTGATGGATGCAGGAATGAGAGCAGCACAGGGTCTTTGGATTTCATTTGCTCACCGCTGTTCACTCGCTCCTATTGATTTAGTGGTGACGGGCAGTGGGATACTGTGTGTGTGTGTGTGTGTGTGTGTGTGTGTGTGTAAGCGTGTGTTAGAGTAATGTGAGTTGCATCTTACTTTGTTTTAATTGATGAATCACTCCCTAAAGAACAAACAACCAGCAATCTTCGAAGAAGTTAAACACCCCCATATTGTATTCATGATGAATATGTCCACCACCAGGCTGTTCTATGAAAAACATAGTGTCTTCATTTTTCTAAGGTATTGATATAAAAGATCTTCTGACATGTTCAGTATTGTTATGCAGGTTTTTGTTCATTGTCACATCCTGCCATTATTCCACATTGGCTCACCCCTAGTAATTGAATTGGAAGTCCCAAAGTACACAGTGAAAATCTATCTCCATAATTCTCCAATCAAAGTATTGATTGTCTTTTTGACACTCAG